>NC_079172.1:68001098-68136098 GCF_947568905.1 Ostrea edulis | reverse complement strand
TTTGGCATGACCACTGAAACCCTCCAGAACATCTACAATAAGGGTGAGATCGATGACAACGTTTTGAAAGAACAAAATGTACTTAGTCCTATAGTCAATGCCATTGGACATCCTACGGAGAAAATCTCTGAATTCATTGATTTACATACTCCATCAGCATGTACAAAATTTACTGTCATACCTGAAGGACACGACTAATTACCTAAATAAAACCCCTTCATCGGACTTGCCAGACCATACCCTCCTTGTGACCATGGATTATTTGATTTACGCCCCGTCGAGAATTTTTCACTCATACTAAGACGTCACCAACTGTAGGTGAAGTACCACAAATTTTTACCTATGTTCAGCACTCAGTGTCGTAGCGATATGGCACCTCCGTTTTTAAGTTCATATCCGAAAGACCCGTGATTTGTAAATGCCGAGCGTTTGGCGAAGGAGCAATCACTACCTATGTTAACGTTTTAGGTTTGACGCGGCCATGGCACGAGCGGGGCTCGAACTCACGACCTCCAAGCTACGAAGCCAACACCCTACCACAGCGACAGGTGTGACCATAGACGTTATTTCACTTTGCACTAACATTCATTATGATGAGGGTATCAAGTCTAGAAGAGAGGTTTGGAATAATTCAATGTCCTTTAACTGAATCAATCATTCAACCTCTTGAACATGTCTTCAAGTTTGATAACTTCATGTACAAATGTGAACACTGCCTGCAAAGCAGTGGCACAGCAATGGGAACATCTTTACGGGGAGACTGGAACTCGGCCTCAGAGATTACCTATTGTATTTGAAATTCATGATCTTGTTTTGTCCCCTCTCATATTTTCTCACCTAACTATAACATTATTTCAAGACATTAACCACATATTTTAAATCTTATATGCACCATCTGATCGAATAAATTAAAGTGGTATCCGGTCTATACTCCTCGTATGTTTTATCAGACATCGCATGCAGTGAGAGATGAGCAATTTTCGGTAGGTAAAATAGCATTTGTTCGATATTGTGTTGTTGGATAAAACTAAATACATCTTGTCTTATTGAAATGTAAGTGATGTTTAAACCTTGGTCGAAAACTCCAATATTTATGGGGTTCCACAAGCTTCAACCTTTTATTGTTATCTCGTCCTGTTGTCAATTGTCCCTAGTACAATGACTTATCAGCCTCGTTTTAGAATGTCCCGATGTGTCTTTGTAGTTGCTTATTAGACTCGTTTTAAAATGTCAAGGAAAACTAACCGAAACGAGCGAATATAAAAGGGGCGTTCCCTGTAGATTCAAACAAATTAACAAACTACTTACACCGTGAGCAGTGAATACAAAATTAGACAGTTTTTACAAAGTCTCTAGTATTCGAGCACGCATTTTAACCTAGTGTATTTTCTCAAATCTTAAACAGGAAGTATATATGAATATGTTAATAACATACCTAATATATTGGCCAAAAGCAAGAGATACAAAATCTTCGCCATATTGAAGAATTTCTATATGTGATAGTAGGTCACTCACGTTTGGGGTTATCAATGTGTCTTATCTAATACGAATGCATAGTACAATATTTCATAGTACGATATTTTATGTGGGTGGAGGAACCATTAAGGTTAAATTAATGTTCCCTTTTTTATTTCCTAACAATACATTATCGTATACCTGTAGTACCACAATTCTTTTATATTTACATTTCCGATGTTTCTGACTTTGATATACTTACAAATTGTGATGCGCGTATGTATACAGATGAATATAGTATGTCCCTTTTAACGTCTATGAATTCCGAAAGAAATAAAAATTAAAATGTAAATATGATAACTAAATTATATTCACACCGGTAATTATTTTCACTACCGGTATATATCACTATAGAGGAAAAAAAGCATTAAAAACCAGTTTGCAGAATTGATGCCAAATAACACAGTCGGAAATGTTCCATGCTACCTGTCTCATCTACCGACACCGGAAAAACAACACCTTACCTGACATATTCGAAAACAAATTACCCGCGAACAAGACTACCCTCAAATCCAGGTGTGTGTTTTTTTTTTTTTTTTTTTGTTTTTTTTTGTTTTTTTTTTTTTTTTACATGTGATGCGCACCTCTAGTATATCCAGGGGTCTGTGTATGCCCTAATCTCTATTTTCCATTGCTTGTAGTTATGAGATATTGATCACTGTTCGTAATCTTCATCTTTCATGAGTGTAAACAGCCGGAGTGCACCTCAGGAAGTAGCCTAAGCTACCAACATCAAATAGCTCCTTTGTATACACTTGGTTATTTCTACAAATTACACAAAATTTCCTAATCAAGTGTACAAAAATTAAGGGAAAAGAAGAGGAAATGACAAAAGCGCACATGAAAAAAACACTTTTAAATATATGGAACTACATTTGACTAAGTTCATTTTGATTGGACAATTACCTGTGTGATACCTGAAAATGCCTGAGGGAATTTCTATGCTTCATACTGTCTTACTTTTCATTAAATACTAACGCGTTTTAAGAATTAAATATGATGGAGTGAAACCAAGATCAATTTCAAATCGAGGCATGAAACTTGGCATTAATTTCACATTTGGTAATCGTACGTAGACTCCAACTTCCCTTTAAAAAATGAAATTCTTCAAAATCATGCTTCAGTTTTAGGCACATTTAATATCCCAGTCAATGGGATGGGTGAATATGAGTTACTGTACCTATACTGCATCCATACATTTCACAACAACCCTTACAAGAAAGATACATTGCTTGGTCCAGTAAGTGCTCTACCAAGCCCCTATCTTTGCTCCTCGCGAAAATGTTAACAGCTGTGAAGGAGAAATTTGAAATATATTGTGCCACAACATATGCCAGAAGTAGTGTAAGTCAAATGTGGATTCTTGAAAACTTCAAAATAACTTTTATTAAATTTGAAATCGCAAAACTTTTCTCAAATCAACAGCATCAAGACGTATGACTTTTTAACACTTTACACGGTCATCTTATTTGCAAATACAACCCTGTCATTGGGTTGAATGTTGTCTGATGTGCTTCCTACTAATTGTTAAGCCGTTTTTAGATATCGATTTTAATTACGGATAACCCCGTTTACCTGATCAAGGACTCACGGTGGGTGTTACCGGTCAACAGGTGGATGCTTACACCTCCTTAGCACCTGACCCCACCTCTGGTATGTACTGGGATCAGTGTTTGTCATACTCTTAATTTCGTATTCTTTATGAGATTTATATGATTGACCACTGTTCGATTTCTTCACGTTACATAGCTCTGATAAAGTGCAGGATTCCTTCGAATTACCGTGTACGTGTACCCTTCATATACAAGTGGTTCAGGAATATAAGTCGATATTATCTACAGTTAACAAAACTTACAATAAAAGTTTTTCATGGATCATCCTCGTGTCAATGGATCTATATATTATGTTGGTAGTATATGCTTATCTCAACTGTAAGCTTAGTTTATTTATCAGCTTAATGTTATAGTCTTAAAGCACGTGATCCTTTTACTGGTGAATGTAATGTATCTATGTATTCATGATGTGTCATTACCTGAATAAAGAAACAAACATTGAAATTAACGTATTTCTTCTTCACCAATCTTTATTCCAGTTATATTTATGCTTTGTCTTATCATATATCTCATATGGAGAAACAGATTACCTAGTAAACAGCCTTTCCCTATTTCGAAAAAAATTGAGCATACCCTTTTGCATAACACATAGCTGAACTTAAGTATAAAATACATGTATCCATCTAATAATGTCAGGAGAAAGTTGAAGAACGATAAAGTTATCAAAAATCAAATTTCCAAGAAATTGAATCAAATATTTTTTCTAAGTCAATAAGTAATATAAATCCCGAATATCTGTCTACGGTACACATTCAAGAACATTTCTTTTTGTTCTACAATGGACGCAGATAAAATTTTATAGGAAACGTAATGGTAAACATATTACCATATAAACTGTTATTGTGTGGACTCCCCCCCCCAGTAAAACAAACTGTTGCATGGCATACCATTGAAGATTTTGATACCTTAACTTATTTATAGGAAACACTTTGATTCTAGCGTTTATTATAGTAAAAAGCTTCCATACCAGTACTTTGAATTCTCAAAATATGTAGTAAAAATTTAGATAATTTGTAAAAGCACTGATATTTTTTCCATCTTTTTTTATCCACAGAAAGTTTGATAATATGAAAAAGTATGGTAAAATCTTTGATAAAGTGTACTAAAGTAAAGACAATCATGATGAAATCTTATTTCTTTCATCCACAATATATTTGTAAGGAGCAAAAGAACAAACAACAAAAGAGAACAAAAAAGACAAGCAAAATGCCCAAAAACTTTGAAACTATAATATTTACGTATATGCCAATGCTTTGTCAGCTATAAGGCTTTTCATTGTAATTTATTTCTGGATAAATTCTGATCCCGCCCTTGTTCAGTTGTTGTGCTTTTTAAAAGACCCCATGAGGTCACGACATATGTGAACATGAATTCGCACAGCATGAGGATGCATCAACATCAATATGACTAACATGACCTTGCTGTTTTCTACTCATCAAATTGAGACAAAAATTACGGATATTTAAAATTTTAACCATCTTCCAAGTCACGATAAAGTTCATTTCCTCACCGATATACAGACTAGAATCTAAAAATGTATATACTAGAAGTGTGCACATGTACAAACATTTGGCAAAGAAGAAAAGAGTTTCTTTCTACAAACCTTCATATTGGACACGTGTTTTGGATGCGTGCGCAGTACAATATACCTCTTCTCAGGAATTGATGCATTGACAACTGTTAAACTGTCATTGAAAGTGAATTGAGTCGTAATGTGTTACCTGATAAATCGTAGAGACAGTGAATACTAATGTCCTGTTCACACGAAGAGTTTAATTCGCATTAGCTACGTGTGAACGCAAAGCAAAGCTAATGCGCATGAAATGTAGACGCATGCGTAATGATAATTGTGGGTCACAGGCATTGTACCCATGGTCAGATATCGATATTAATGTTATTTTTTAACTAAAAACTAATAAACAAACAACATTTCATTAGATAATGTCAGACGTATTCATGTGTGCTCTAACTGCTTATAGGGATACTAAGTAAATGATATAATGGAAGAAATTGCTCTTAAATACGATAAAAATGTTTTAAAATGATGATAATATGATTTTCGTCTTTACATTTTCACAAATATGCCACCCATTGTTTAAATCGTATATGATTTGGCGTCATGGTCGACTTCTAATACGTATTGGTATTTAAGAATTACGTCACAACATTAGTCAGCGGAATAGTAAATGGTGAGAGAGACGTTCAGAGGTTTAAATTAGGCCCATGCGCTCACGAAGAAGTAATATATTGTCTTGATTGAATGCTGGTCTTCAGAAGAAAATAACAAATATTTTTTGAAAACATAAAAGCAAACACGATGAAATTCCTTGTATGTAGATCAGTTACATGTACACTGTAAACATAGAGTACACTATATACAGTGTTTTGAACATTAAATTCTGTATATGTGAACAATATTCATTAAAATATGTATCAAAATAATTTTCAGTGATATGGCCCATTCTTTGATTTATTTCGCGCACCCATTACATCTAGAAATGCTTACGAATTTAATGCACATGAGTTAATTTCGCATTGAATTTTTAAATGTGAAGTGAAATTTACTTCGCATGCGTGTGAACGAGGCATAAGTTTACAACATTTAACACGGATAGATTGAGGAGCGGAATATAGAATGTTTCACAATGAAAAACAATCCTGTCCTAAAATGCTAAATATAATGAATGATAGGTGAAGATAACGAACAGTGGTCGATCTGATATCTCCTACAAACAATACAAAATAAAAAGTTGGGCAAACACGGACTCATGCATATACCAAAGGTGGAATCAGGGACCTTGGGGTAGTAAGCATTCCTGTCAACCGGTCACAGTCTCCGTGAATCCTGTATCTAGATCAGGTAAACGAATTAATCCGTAGTCAAAATCAGTGTGCCAAGAACAGCCTGACAATCGGTATGAAAGATGTCAGACAGCCTTTTACTAAATGATAGGTTGTATTCGGAAACTAGATCGTTATAACGACCATAGAATTAGTGAAATGCTGACTTTAAAGGAGATCGTGAAAATCCCTGCATCACCAACGTGTTTGTCAGTAACCTCTCTCCATTAAAAACTGATCATACGTAGAACAAACTCTTGTGTATGGAATCAGTTGAGATACATGTATATACAGACCATATGCAGGTGATCAATGTAAAACTTACACGGTACCAATTTTGATGCACCAGATGCGCATTTCGACAAATAATGTCTCTTCAGTGATGCTTAACCGAAATGTTTGAAATCCGAAAAACAATGAAGTTTTAGAGCTATTATAGGGGAAAACAGTGTGCCAAAAATGGAGTCAAATTCGTCTAAGGATAAGAGCTATGTAATGGAACATTGCTACATAGATAATGGAAGTTGACGATAGAGAAGCTGAAATCATTCCATTTGTCAAAAAGTTGAGTTGTTAGTTTGCCTGTAATATCCCTTTTTAATAAATTGTGCAATGATTTGCAAAATAAGATACACTGTACATACATTCCTTGGTTTGCAGTTATTGATAATTTCGCTCACATCGTAGAGAATTTTTAGTTCAGCTACATCAGTTATGAGTCCTGAATTTTATCGACAAACACAATGCTTTTCAACATGTAGATCGCTTTTATTTTTGTTATCAATATTGCCTTATTTTTTCGTTAGAAAGACTGTATCTTACCGGAGATCTGGTGGCCTGTCTTAAAACTCTTCATCATAGGCAACAGATGACGTGATCAATTAACTTGCTTTAAGCTGATAGTCTGTCTTTCAGAAGAATGGAAACCTATTTCTCCGAAAACACAACCGACTACTTGTGGCAACACATTTTAATATTCAATAATTGTACATAATTCATAGGTAAGAATTGTTTATTCGTAGATAAGAATTGTTGATCCATCCCTTAATATTCAATGCCGATCTTCAATTAGGACATCATTTATTTGTCCTTGGTAATCATTTGTATTTACACATCTAGTTTCGAAACAGTTGTAGAATATGTAACAAGCTGAATAAATAAATTGACTATAATGTTCAAATATACCCCCTGAGGAAAGTCAAATTAAATTCAAAATGATAATTATGATGATCCTGAAATATATTGATGACTGAAAATCAACAATTTTTATATCAAATAATACAACATGTTACCTTAAACTTTGTATAAAATGGTCAAGAATCTTGTTTTCTACAGTTTTGTACCCAAGTATTCAAAGCCATGAAGTCTTCTGTACTGCTGTCCGTGGTCCTGATGGTCGCCTTCCTGCTCACTGTAAGCGAATGTGTGAAGGATGAAGAACCGGAAGTCAGAGATCTAGAAGCACACTCTTCCGGTAAGATTGTTTTAGGACATGCTTAACAGTAAAGCAAAGACTGTTGATGATATTTTGAATAAAAATTAATTAAAATATACATGCTATGCACAATCTTATTTGATGGATGAAAATCATGTATTACGATTCAGTAATTACAACAGATTAAGTTGTAAGAATTTCCTCAGTCGTTAGGAATATGGTTAACACTGCAGACACTTATTTCAGACTTGTGGTGTATACTTTTAGATATATTTATCAGATTTAGATACATCTATCAGGAATAAGTTTCCGTCTCCATGAATGTAAACAATTTACTAGTATTCACTCTCCCACGTGTAAACCATATATTTGCTGTGGTTTCATTTGTAGTGTGTTATTTTGCATCTTTGTAAGATGTCAAATACATGGTAGAGCAGGTGTATATTGAGCAGTATTCATATAACATGTAATGCACCTTAATACCATACATTCTTATTGCAAAACGTACCTACTTTGTGTTTGCTATTTCATTCATTCATTTTCAAACTAATTTGATACGGGGCTCACGGCGGATGTGACCGGTCAACAGGGGATGCTTACTCCTCCTAGGCACCTGATCCCACCTCTGGTGTGTCCAGGGGTCCGTGTTTGCCCAACTATCTATTTTGTATTGCTTGTAGGAGTTATGAGATTGATCACTGTTCGTTATCTTCACCTTGCATACTGTGAAAGATTGATTTGTGAGGTCTAATAACAAAAAAAAAAAAAAAATGATGTAACATCTGCAGAAACATTTCTGGCATTATTAGCATGCTTATATAAAAGAATTAGATAGGTTACATGAGGAATATGTTTTGGTTCCAGTTGACAAAGATTGTGACAACGATGTCTTTGTTTGTAAGGCTCATTATTACAACTGTATTTTAAACGAACTCCACTACTGCATTACTTCCACTTTTGGTAATCATACTTATACTCCAACGGCCCTTTCAAAAGATGAAATTCTTCAAAACCATGCTTCAGGTTTAGACACATTTAACATCCCAGTCAATGGGTCGAATGAACATGATTTATATATCGTACCCATACTGGATTTCTAAACTTCATAAAATCCTTTACAAACAAAGATACATCACTGGATTCAGTAAGTGTTCTACCAAGCCCCTAACTTTGCTCCTCTCGAAAATATTACCAGCTGTGAGGGAGAAACTTCAAACGTACTGTGCGACTACATATGCCAGAGGTGGTGTAAATCAATTGTGGATTCTAAAAAATTCTAAAGAACTTTTAGTAAATTCGAAATCGCAAAACTTTTAAATCGACAACATCAAAAGGTATGGTTTTTCAACACTTTAGACGATCATTCCTCACGACAAATTCAAGACTAGTTTTTTTGACATCATAGACAGTTGCTTCTTCAACAAAAATGGAAAACGGAAATCTTCATGTCTAGTGATCAGTCATCCAAAAAATTACTTTCTTAAACACCACTCTGATTCCACGCACAAGTGCTCTAGAGTTGAAATAAAATATCTACTGGAGTTCCTCATTGACAATATCTTCGTAGTCTTTGGTGATCAGGTCTTCCAACAGACCTATCTTCGTAGTATTTGGTGATCAACACAGAGTCGTCTACTTCTGCTTCATATTTAGATATTTCATTGAAAAAAGATACTGACGGCAAACTAACAACTCGACTTTATGACAAACGGTATGAGTTTAGCTTCTCCATCGTCAACTTCCCATATGTATGTAGCAGTATTCCATTATCACCTGCATATGGTGTTAATATCTCTCAAGTGATTCGATCTGAAAGAGCTTATTCTGGGTATGGTCAGTTTTAAATCGAGGCAGGCTACTGACAAACAAGTTTCAACAGTTTTGTTTAAAGTCAGCATTTCGCAAATTCTGTGGTTGTTATAACGATCTAGTTTGCCAATACAACCTATCATTGCGCAAAATGCTGTCTGACGTGTTTTCATACCGATTGTTAGGCCGGTCTTGGCAAACTGATTTTGACTACGGATAACCCCGTTTACCTGATAAAGATATGGGGATCACGGCGGGTGTGACCGGTCGACAGGGGATGTATACTCTTCATAGGCACCTGTTCCCACTTCTGTTATGTCCAGGTGTGTCCAGGGGTCTGTGTTTGCCCAATCTGTATTTTTCATTGCTTATAGGAGTTATGACATTGATCACTGTTCGTTATGTTCACTTTTCACATACATGTATTTCATTCTATGAAATAACAGATCTTCAACTGTTTTTCTAATTTCAAAATCATTGTATATAAGGTTCACAATTTGCCAGTCAGTTTATCAATCTTTACTTTTACAGAAACCAACGTCTTATCAAAAAGACGCATTTGCCATCGATTCCCTAAAAGGGTGTCCTTCTACGTTCGATTGACTCGTCCTCTCACGAACTTAAGAAAAAATGATGTCATTAGCTTTGACAACGTGGTATCTGACAGGTACCACACCTACAATAACGGAACTGGAAAATTCGTCTGCCCTAGCTCTGGTCAATACGTCTTCACTTGGACTTTGATGACTCATCACAAAAGATGGGTTGTTTCAGATTTGGTTGTTGGGGGTGAGGTCAAAGGAAAATTGACCGTGGACAGCGATGAAAATTATGAATCTGGGTCAACAACTATCGTGACGTACGTTCGTCGAGGGGCAACTGTATACGTCAGAAATATCGGCGGTGATGGTAAATTGGAGGCTGGGGTGAGCAGCTTTGCGGGATGGAGATTATCTAGAAAGTAGCAGGACGATGGATACTGCCACGGCTACTACTGGTATTTGTGCAACCAGCAATTACTAACATTTTCAAATCTAAAACTCTATTCTTATTATCCAGTTCTCATACTTTTCACTTTGTAATAAACTTTCTTGTCGTCAGTTGCTAGTTTGAAATATTAATAAATATAAAACATGAAATTCTTTACGAATTTGTTATGGTTTTTTTCGTAGTGTTTATTAAGAAATAAGTGAAGGACTGTATTCTGTTTACCAATATCTGTTCCACTGTTTGAAAGAATGAAGATAACGAACAGTGAAAGTAATTATTCACGTAACTCCTATAAGGAATAGAAATTAAAGATTTGGGCAAACATGGACCCCTGGAAAAAACAGAGGTGGGATCAAGTGCCTAGGAGGAGTAATCATCCCCTGTCAATCGTTTACACCCGCCGTGAGGCCTATATCTTGAACAGGTAAATATAGTCACCCGTGGTCTAAGTTAGTATGCCAAGACCGACCTAAGAATCGGTATGAAACACATCATAAAGCATTTGACCCAATGACAGGTTGTATTGACAAGCTAAATCATTATAACGACCATAGAATTTGCAAAATATATTAGAATTATTCAAAACAATGTTTTTAAATTTGTTCTTACATTTTTCTAGAATATTGGAAAATAAAATCATTCGATAATGGCAAATATTCGTAACCGGTGAAGCGACTACACTGTTTCCTGTTATGGTTATAGCAGGTTCCTGTTTCATTTGGGTTCAACTACAAAACTGAAAGAAAAAATATTTTTCAAACAACTGAACTGCAATGGTATAATCTTTTATTGATATATATGGTTGAAAAAGACCGAATTTTAAATACTGTGGGATCGTTTTAATTCGTGGGGGCCAATGTTTGTGGGTAAGGACAATTTTGCTGGTTCATGGGTACGTAATTTTGCTGGTAAGCGATACGATGTCACTAGGAGTGATAACTTTACTTGTATTAAAATATATTTTCGAGGAAGCGTAAATTCGTGGGTGAGAGTGACCCACAAAATCCACGAACATAAATCCCTCACGATTCCACAGTAAGAATTTTCCATTCACAACATCAGTTTACAACAGGAGGTTACGATGCTAGACTTTGTTTTACATAGACTTATAAAGCTGAATTTTTATTTCGGATCACTTATATGGGTGTCTAAAAGGAGAATTATCAATTACTGAAAAGCAATGAATTCCATCAATAATCTTACCTAAGCGAGATAACAAAAGAGATTTTTTTTAAAGTTTCCTATAAAACTGTTTCTGTGTGTATAAAGTGATGCTGTTCTTGAGTGTGTAACTGGAAAGGAGTGTGTATATGGCACCAACATGCAACTTAAATCTTGAACCAAACAGCACCAAAATTGTAACGAGAACCCAGAATTTAATGAAAATCCTGGTTCACACGGCATGCACCTAAAACGTAACAGAAAGCCTTTGTGTATGTTGGGATTGAAAGGAGTATATCTCCTTCCAAAACACTACTTCTATTGCTTTACAAGAAGAACTCATTGTCAATATTACTTGGGATCAGAAAGACTTATCACACTACAGAAATTATGAAACACTGTTTCCGTGTTGTACCCTGGTTCTTTAGCGATTCCTAGGTTAAGTTCAACACCTGGTTTGAAATGATAAGACCTGTAATGTTTGCTATTTCATATAGCATCAGTGAACATGGGTTAAGAATAGTTGATAACAAATAACAAGTTTTCACCGTGAAATGTAATAAGCATAACCAGAGAGGAATTTACCCCAAATAAAAGACCAGAATTACGAAAAATATATACAGTAATAATAATAAAAAAAATGTAAAGTTAGGACACTAACGACAGTAACGAGCTTCAATATTCTGTAAAAAAAAAAAAAAAAAAAAAAAAAAAAAAAAAAAGCAATACAATTTACTACACTCGCGTTCCCACACACACCAACACGTAATACAGTTCAAGGCTAAATGAAAGGTGAAGATAACGAAGAGTGATCAATGTAAAACTTAAACGGTACCAATTTTGATGCACCAGATGCGCATTTCGACAAATAATGTCTCTTCAGTGATGCTCAATTTTGGAAAATCGAAATAACAATAAACTTGTAGGAGCTAAAAGGAAAACTCGAATGCCAAAAACTGGAGCCAAATTCATCCAAGGATAAGAGCTATGCACGAGGAAGATAGTTTTTAATTTTGAAATAAATTTCTAAATTTTATGGCAGCAATTAAATATACATTCGTATTTTCAAGTTAGTAACGAAGTACTTAGCTACTGGGCTGTAGAGACCCACGGGGACTAACAGTCCACCAACAGAGGCCTCGACGCAGGGGTCATAATGTAAAACTTATATGGTACCAATTTTGATGCACCAGATGCGCATTTCGACAAATAATGTCTATTCAGTGATGCTCAAGCGGAAATTTTGAAAAATCGAAATAACAATAAACGTGTAGGAGCTAAAAGGAAAACTATAGTGCCAAACCTCATAACTCCTATAAGCAATACAAAATAGAGATTTGGGCAAACACGGACCCCTGGATATATCTGCGATGGGATCAGATTCATAGGAGGAGTAAGCATCTCCTGTCGAGCGGTCACACCCTTCGTGAGCCCTATATCTTGATCAGGTAAACGGAGTTATCCGCAGTCAAAATCAGTTTGCCAAGAACGACCTAACAATCGGTATGAAACACGTCAATCAGCATTTGACCCAATGATAAGTTGTAGTGGCAAAGTAGATATAAAGACCATAGAATTTGCAAAATGCTGACTTTAATCGAGACTGTTTAAACCCCTGCACCATCAACTTGTTTGTCTATAGCCTGCCTCGATTTAAAAACTGATCATACGTAGAAGAAGTAGTTGGGATATATAAACACCATATAGGGCTCATGGCGGGTGTGACCGGTCAACAGGGGATGCTTACTC
This sequence comes from Ostrea edulis, assembly GCF_947568905.1. Classification (NCBI taxonomy): domain Eukaryota; kingdom Metazoa; phylum Mollusca; class Bivalvia; order Ostreida; family Ostreidae; genus Ostrea; species Ostrea edulis. The sequence continues at coordinate 68,122,985 of NC_079172.1, read as the reverse complement.
CTCATAGGCACCTGATCCCTCTGGTGTGTCCAGGGGTCCGTGTTTGCCCAACTATCTATTTTGTATTGATTGTAGGAGTTATGAGATTGATCACTGTTCGTTATCTTCACCTTGCATGTAGGTGATAAGGGAATGTTGATATATAAATTTCGAAAGAAGCTAAAATGATTCGGTTTGTCATAAAGTAGATATATAGTTAGTTTTCCGTTAGTATCTATTTTCAATAAAATATCTAGGTATGAAGCAGAAGTAGACGACTCTGTGGTGTCTTTTATTTCGAGTTTGCATGGATATATCGAAACGACAGATGAATGAAAATTCTTATTATCAATAGATAGAACGTCGTCGATATATCTAAATGTCGAAGGAAGATTTGTTTCGGAAATGCTGAGGTAGCTTAAATATGTAACTACTAACCATGAAAAATACTCAGGTAAGGGATGGCTAATTCTATCATGAACGAAAGTAAACCTCGACTCTGCTAAGATATCTACATTTTGTCGATAAAGACTGTTTCCTAACGTTAGTTTTACTTATTGCACGTTGAAAAACCCTACTCTACGTAAATGAATAGAAACGAGGTGCCTAGGATGAATAAGCATCCCCTGTTGACCAGTCACACCCGCCGTGAATCCTACATCTTGCAATAACTACGTCATTCAAGTATAATAAACATCAAATTTGTCACACGTGTGTACAGAAGAGAAAGATACCAGTAAGTATTCTAGTGATTTTTTGAAAAATAATTTTATTCAAGTTTTTGGAAATTCGCTAAGTGTTTGTCCCGACCTTATTAAATGCATACATGTACTTTATGATCAAGCTCAGCTATGTGTTATCCAAGAGGGCATACATATATATTCACATTTTTTTTAAATAAAAAGAGGATGTTTACAAAGGATTCTGTTTCTCCATATGGGATATATGATAAGAAAATAATCCCAAAAATATAAATGGAATAAAGATTGGTGAACAAAAGTACGCTTATTCATTCAAGTAATGACACATTACTATACATGAATACATTAAATTCATCAATAGAATAATCACAGTTTTAAGACTACAGATATAAGTTGATACATAGAATAAGCTTATACATTGCAGTTGATTAAGATAAGCATACTTTACCAACATACTATATAAAGCTATTGACACGAGAAGTACCCGTGGCAGGCGTTTATTTTAAGTTTTGTTAACTGTTCATAATTTCGACCACTTGTCTACTGACCACAATTGTCGAACGATTTGATAACATTTATCAGGCTGACTGACCGGTTTATTTCGTTAGGGAATGAATTGCTGATTTTTCATCTATCTTGGCGCAAACTCTGAAACATATGATGTGAATTGAATTTTATGCCTCCAGGCAAGCATATAATCCAGAACATTATCTTATTTGCTAAAGGCTTCTGCAGAAAAAAAAACCCCACTATGGCAACCAATGTACACAAGACATATTGCGATGTATTCTATAAATAAGAGGCCAAAACAATGCTTCAAATGTTGTGTCATACAGGTGTCGTGTTGCTGAAATTTTTTAATTTACTGGGTGGATGTAAACACAAATATCAGAATATGACAACTTAATTTTCGTATTTACACACATCTATGAATTAAAAAATGACAGACTGGAGAAATTAAAATCCGATATTTTGTAAATCTTTATACAACACTGGAATTTTAACAGATTTCAGTGAACCTGCTGTTCTGGGTTAATTTCTGTCGATACGCGTATTTAACCGAGTATATTGTAAATAGGAAGTAGAACCTGTTGCCAAGTGTTCTCCAATAAACCATTGACATTTTCTAGGAGGGATAAGCACCCTCTGTTGACCGCTCACACTCGTCATGAGCAGCCTAACAATTGGTATGAAACAGAAAGCTTTCCACCAAATGGCAGGTTGTTTTTGCAGATAAGATCATTATTTGTAAAATGCTAACTTCAAGGGAGACTGTTGAAACCTCTGTAACAGCAAGGTATTGACCAGTAGCTTGCCTCGATTTGAAAATTGATTCGAGCTATTTAAGAAAAGAATTTCATTGCCGAAAATACATGGACTGCGGTTTCACGCCTGCAAGCTTCACGACACGCTTTAGTACTTCATAAAAATTATGCCATTGTGAAGCACTGCAGTTCACACCCTCATGGATTTTCAAATATGTAATTTATTCCTTTTATTTACAGTCCACTCATAAAATGCAGTTGAGAGTTGAAACAAATAGGTACTTGATTTACATTCTTGTTAGTTAAACTTTTTCGTTTGTCCTTAGGAAGGGACGGGTCATCCCTAGAACTTCTGGGACGGGTCATCCCTAGGAATTATCGAATGTTCGTGTCGTTGGTCATATCGCTGCTTTATATAAAATTTTAATGACCTTGTATCCATTATGCGGATCCGATACCTCTAGGTATCGGGTGTTGTTGGATTTTAGTGCTGTTTCATATCACTATTTATCCACTGCATCAGCTTGATCCGGCTGTATACCCATTTTCCTGTTTGCTTCATAGTTTGTCATAGTTTGTCTCACCCCGTTCGTGATATTCGCCTTTCACATCATAGTTTTGTGTGTTTTTCCTCCAAATTTACATGTACTGGTAATAAAAATCTACCACAAATTATGCATGTAAAACCAGCTTCTGGGATAAAAAAAAACTGCCATGAAATATGAAACAATTCTAAAATCTTTACTTTATTCAACAATTAAAAAAAAAATCAAAAGGCCAATATTCTTAATTTAGTTACGGTAAACAGGCCCACCTAAGTAAATTCTAAACTTTATGCCAATTTTTTTGGAAATCAAATATAGAGTGTACAATAAACCAAATCTGTAAACACAATGACAGGGTGTATCGGTAAACTAGATCGTTATAACGACCATAAAATTTGCAAAATGCTGACTTTAAACTAGATTGTTGACACCCCTGAAATGTCAGCTTATTTGTCAGTAGTCTGTGTCTCGGGCCACCCTGATGATGACGTCTGGGAACAGGGCTATGACTGGCAGCAACACGATACTTAACCAGACGGTACCACTGGACAGACAGGTGGTGTACACTTTATAGTTGTCCTTCAGTGACTGTATAAACTCCCTGTGCAAAATAAAATGTAAATAAAACGTTTCTATGACCTAACACTTGCAATTTAACAAAATTCAACCAAACACTTATATTTAAGACTCTCAGAACGTTTGATTGTATGATGGAGATATAAAGCTTTATGTCTAATCAGCGAAATAATACTCAACATGGGAAACAAGCTTTATTGAGATCATAGATAGCTAGTAGGAGAGTAAGTATTAAATTGTAAGAAGTTTTCTTCCACTCCTTTTGACCGTATCAGAAAAATATGTTAGCATTTTTGTCCGCCAAAGACTATTCCATAAAATGCTGAAAGAATTCAAAACTGATTGAGTATATCATCTGATTACAATGAAGATAAACTCACGGCCATATGATCATGTTGTCCATGAAAGTCAAGCACATATTGACCACACCAGTGGCGACATAAGCCATGAACATAGGAAGTGGCCAGTAGTACGTCTCCAAGCACAGCTGTAAAATATAGTCCACATTTTTAAAGCTCCCAATATTTCCCCAGTAATATCATTGACAAAAAACAAGCCACATCTTCATAGCTCTTAACATTTCCCCCAGTAATATCATTGGTAAAATACAGGTGGCCTGTGGTGTTCAAAGCTTCCAACATTTCCCCTGTAATACCAGTGATAAAATTCAGTATAACTCAACATACACATTAACTGATAAGTTTAACAAGTTCTCAGTATAACTCAACACACACATTAACTGACACGTGTAATCAGATCTCAGTATAACTCAACATACACATTAACTGACATGTGTAATCAGATCTCAGTATAACTCAACATACATATTAACTGACACGTGTAATCAGATCTCAGTGTAACTCAACATACACATTAACTGACAGGTGTAATCAGATCTCAGTATAACTCAATATACACATTAACTGACAAGTTTATTAAGTTCTCAGTATAACTCATATACACATTAACTGACACGTGTAATCAGATCTCAGTATAACTCAACATACACATTAACTGACACGTGTAATCAGATCTCAGTATAACTCAATATACACATTAACTGACAAGTGTAATCAGTTCTCAGTATAACTCAATATACACATTAACTGACAAGTGTAATCAGTTCTCAGTATAACTCAATATACACATTAACTGACAAGTGTAATCAGTTCTCAGTATAGCTCAATATACACATTAACTGACACGTGTAACAAGTTCTCAGTATAACTCAATATACACATTAACTAACAAGTGTAATTAATTTACTACAATCCCACTAAAGTAACTTTTCAATATAACGCAATATTATAATTGTAATTATATAACTAAAATCCCACAAATATAAGTACTCTTAAAATACTTCTTTGTACAATCAATATGCAATAATTATTATGTTATTATAAAATTCAACTAAAATACATGCAAGTACTCTTAAAGTACTTCTCAGTACAATTTAGTATGACAATTGTAATTACATAACAAAATCCTACTAAAATAAGTACCATTATGTATCTCTCAGTACAACTCAATTTGTAACAGTAATTATTATAGGATAACATTCTTTTCGTAGAATTTATTGATTGAACTCCAGATATTTTACTCACAAACTTAAGACAAAAGTATCTGACACTTTAATTAAGTTTGTGAGTAAAATATCCAAAAGGAATGCTAGATTCTTTTCATTCCAATTTGTTCCCCATATTAAAAATTTCAAAAATTTAAATAGTTTCCTCGCTGAGTCTCCGTACATAACTTTAGGCGTTCACATGTGTCCAATCAAAACAATTGTAGTTAATAACATTGGAGTTATATAACTATCATCGTACTAGAATGAATACTCTTAATTACTTCTAAGTATAACTCAATATATAATCGCTCAGGATAACAAAGGTTATAGAGATCATTTCTTACCTTCAAATTGACTGTAATAACACAGATTGTATACGCTATTGTGCCAAAGCTCGAAAGTCCCATCATCTGCAAAGTATGCACACCATTACTTAACCAGCACAAAACGGACCAATGAAATGTCACATACCAAATGAAAGGTGACAACAACAAACAGTGATCAATCTCATAACTCCCACAAACAATACAAAATAGATAGTTGGGCAAACACGGACCCCTGGATACACCAGAAGTGGGACCAGGTGCTCAGGAGGAGCAAACACCCCCCGCCAACCGGCCACACCCGCCGCGAGCCCCACATCCCGATCAGGCAAACGGAGCCACCCGCAGTCAAAATCAATGTGCCAAGAACGGCCCAACAATCGGCACGATACACGCCAGACAGCACCCGACCCACGATAGGTTGTTACTCAATATTTTTATCATTATATTATGACACCACCGAAATTCACTTTACCATATCCCATGATATAATTTTTATCTCTTAACAATTCACACATGCTCCCTTCAAATTCCAGGTGGAAGTCTAAGTCAAGGGACCATCTAGCAAGAATATACTGAAGTCCGAAACCTTCAATAATTCGAGACCTTCATTAATAATTCCTAGATATATATTGCATCATACTTGAAATATGGATTTACCTTGACCACAAAAACGAACTTGCACATAATTAGATAAAAGTTTCAGCCATTCTCAATTTAAGGTTTCCATGACTTCAGTACTCACGGCGGGTGCGACCGGTCGACAGGGGACGCTTACTCCTCTTTGGTACCTGATCCCACCTCTTCATTATCTTCACCTTTCATTAAAATCTTATGACGTTCTTTTTTTAAATGTGACGTAAACAATTAGGATCTTTCAACAACAGGATGTTTTGAGATGCTATATTTCTACCCATTCTTTTACAGCTTAAGTATATGCTTATATTTGTGTTCCCTACCTTCCCATCAGGCCACAGTGAGACATCGTTTCCAAACAAAAACACAACACCAAAGAAGAACACAACGACATGCCATAATCCTACAATAAACAAATCAAGAGTATGATAATTAGCTGCATAAATTTACACTAATGAAAAGGTGAAGATAAGGATCTCATCAATCACATAAGGAATAAGAAACAGGGAGTTGGGCAAACACGGATCCCAGGTATGGATTCTGTCAAAGATTATACTTCTCATATTAATGTAGCAATACATGTGTATTCCATTATCACCTACATATGATGTTTATTTCTCTCTATTATTTCGATACGTAAGAGCCTGTTCTACGTATGATAAGTTTTTAAAATCGTGACAGGCTACTGAAAACCAAGTTCATGTTACAGGGGTTTGAACAGTCTCGCTTAGAGTCAGTATTTTGCAAATTCTATGTTCGTAATAATGATCTAGTTTGCCAATACAATCTATTCTTGGGTCAAATGCTGTATGACGAGTTTCATACCAATTGTTAGACTATTCTTGGTACACCCATTTTGACTACGGATTACGTTTTCCTGATTAAATCATAGGGCTCATGGCGGGTATGACCGGTCGACAGGAATAACTTACTCCTCTTAAGTACCTGAACCCACTTTTGGTATGTCCAAGGGTCCGTGTTTGCCCTACTCTCTATTTTGTATTTTCTATATGAGTTATGAGATTGATCACTGTGCGTTAGTATTCACCTTTCATTTCACTCAAGTCAATCAATGAATAAATATCCCTTAATGGCAGAAATTAACTTGAGCCAAATGGCATGTCATTGTAAATATATGTATGTCATATTTGAGGAAAAGCCGAAGACTGAAGACAATATCGTAATGGATGAATGATTACTACCAATGTATTTAGGTTATATTTGTTTCTGCAAGTATAATATGCAGCAGACCCAATGATTTCTGCTTAGAACTCACGAGAATTGTAATGAGGGTTAGGACCAACAAGAAAAAAAAATCAATAAAAGCATTCACTTACAACTGTATGTTACTGGGGTCAAATAATCCAATAATACACTAGTGAAAGGGAATGAATTACTGAGTTCAAATAGGGTTTCACCTTCATCTTATTAGAAAATTGTTTATTGCTTTGTGCATTTTCACACTTAAAAATTTCCTGTGAAACCTTGTAAGAAAATCTAAGAGGACGTTTTTGCAATACGAGACGAGAATTACATAGCTTCAAATGAATGACGAGATTCACTGTGGGATTGTAAGAAAAGATCAAATGTCATTGATAAGATAAACGTCAAAATCAAAAATTATTTCTACACCAGCTGTAATCTTGTACAATAAAATTTTGTCTTTTGGAGAAATTACATATTTCCTTTATTTTCCATGAAAAATAAGAAAATAAGTAAAAATATACTTACCTAATACAAACCATTGTAAAAAGTTCCTTTTGTCTAATTTACGATTTCTTGTTATATTTCTGCAATTAAAAGACATCATGGAATAATGACAAACATCAGTGACTCCCTGACATAATTGTAGTCCTGTAGCTCTCTGGGAAAAGCCTTGTCTGTCCAAGGGAACTTCAACATACTGACATAACTGCCAACCTAGTCTGTCCAAAAGAACTGTAACATACTGACATAACGACAGACCTAGTCTTTCCCAATATTTCCCCCAGAGAGCTGCAGTTCTGCAGCTATCTCTGACAGGGCTTGTTGAAAATTAAACTCACATTTGGATACATCCTCACTAAAAATAACAAGAATTCTGGGTGGGGCTGAAACGATTTACCGATTCGTTGCCGCGATCTTCGATAGCTTATTTTAAACATCAGGTTCGGTAAAAGACATTAGGCTTCACCTGTACTCATTATGTTTACATGCAGAAGGTACAAAATGGCGTCCATTAATAGTCAGACTGTTTTTATCCTCGATATGAACAAAACCAAGAAAAAACGTAATCCGTTTAAACTACAGTGCCAACAGGCATCTTGCCATTTGGCGGTTTGGAAACATTTTGTGTTTAAAATTTTGATTTTGAATCTTCGCTATTAATTTTTTCTTCGAAGAGGAACTTCATCATACTCAGTACAGATATACTCCAACATATTGAGTACAGAGCAACTCTAACATACTCAGTACAGAGGAACTCCATCATACTCAGTACAGAGGAACTCCAACATACTCAGTACAGAGGAACTCCATCATACTCAGTACAGAGGAACTCTAACATACTCAGTACAGAGGAACTCCATCATACTCAGTACAGAGGAACTTTAACATACTCAGTACAGAGGAACTTTAACATACTCAGTACAGAGGAACTTTAACAAACTCAGTACAGAGGAACTTTAACATACTCAGTACAGAGGAACTTTAACATACTCAGTACAGAGGAACTTTGCCATACTCAGTACAGAGGAACTCCAACATACTCAGTACAGAGGAACTCCATCATACTCAGTACAGAGGAACTTTAACATACTCAGTACAGAGGAACTTTGCCATACTCAGTACAGAGGAACTTTAACATACTCAGTACAGAGGAACTTTAACATACTCAATACAGAGGAACTTTGCCATACTCAGTACAGAGGAACTTTAACATACTCAGTACAGAGGAACTTTAACATACTCAGTACAGAGGAACTTTAACATACTCAGTACAGAGGAACTTTAACATACTCAGTACAGAGGAACTTTAACATACTCAGTACAGAGGAACTCTAACATACTCAGTACAGAGGAACTCTAACATACTCAGTACAGAGGAACTTTAACATACTCAGTACAGAGGAACTCTAACATACTCAGTACAGAGGAACTTTAACATACTCAGTACAGAGGAACTTTAACATACTCAGTACAGAGGAACTCTAACATACTCAGTACAGAGGAACTTTAACATACTCAGTACAGAGGAACTTTAACATACTCAGTACAGAGGAACTTTAACATACTCAGTACAGAGGAACTTTAACATACTCAGTACAGAGGAACTCTAACATACTCAGTACAGAGGAACTCTAACATACTCAGTAAAGAGGAACTCTAACATACTCAGTACAGAGGAACTCCAACATACTCAGTACAGAGGAACTTTAACATACTCAGTACAGAGGAACTTTAACATACTCAGTACAGAGGAACTCCAACATACTCAGTACAGAGGAACTTTGTCATACACAGTACAGAGGAACTTTGCCATACTCAGTACAGAGGAACTTTAACATACTCAGTACAGAGGAACTCCAACATACTCAGTACAGAGGAACTTTGCCATACTCAGTACAGAAACAAACAACATTTCATTAAATAATGTCAGACGTATTCATGTGTGCTCTAGCTGCTTATAAGGATACTAAGTAAATGATATAATGGAAGAAATTGCTCTTAAATACGATAAAAATGTTTTAAAATGATGATAATATGATTTTCGTCTTTACATTTTCACAAATATGCCACCCATTGTTTAAATCGTATATGATTTGGCGTCATGGTCGACTTCTAATACGTATTGGTATTTAAGAATTACGTCACAACATTAGTCAGCGGAATAGTAAATGGTGAGAGAGACGTTCAGAGGTTTAAATTAGGCTCACGAAGAAGTAATATATTGTCTTGATTGAATGCTGGTCTTCAGAAGAAAATAACAAATATTTTTTGAAAACATAAAAGCAAACACGATGAAATTCCTTGTATGTAGATCAGTTACATGTACACTGTAAACATAGAGTACACTATATACAGTGTTTTGAACATTAAATTCTGTATATGTGAACAATATTCATTAAAATATGTATCAAAATAATTTTCAGTGATATGGCCCATTCTTTGATTTATTTCGCGCACCCATTACATCTAGAAATGCTTACGAATTTAATGCACATGAGTTAATTTCGCATTGAATTTTTAAATGTGAAGTGAAATTTACTTCGCATGCGTGTGAACGAGGCATAAGTTTACAACATTTAACACGGATAGATTGAGGAGCGGAATATAGAATGTTTCACAATGAAAAACAATCCTGTCCTAAAATGCTAAATATAATGAATGATAGGTGAAGATAACGAACAGTGGTCGATCTGATATCTCCTACAAACAATACAAAATAAAAAGTTGGGCAAACACAGACTCATGCATATATCAAAGGTGGAATCAGGGACCTTGGGGTAGTAAGCATTCCTGTCAACCGGTCACAGTCTCCGTGAATCCTATATCTAGATCAGGTAAACGAATTAATCCGTAGTCAAAATCAGTGTGCCAAGAACAGCCTGACAATCGGTATGAAAGATGTCAGACAGCCTTTTACTAAATGATAGGTTGTATTCGGAAACTAGATCGTTATAACGACCATAGAATTAGTGAAATGCTGACTTTAAAGGAGACCGTGAAAATCCCTGCATCATAAACGTGTTTGTCAGTAACCTCTCTCCATTAAAAACTGATCATACGCAGAACAAACTCTTGTGTATGGAATCAGTTGAGATACATGTATATACACACCATATGCAGGTGATCAATGTAAAACTTATACGGTACCAATTTTGATGCACCAGATGGGCATTTCGACAAATAATGTCTCTTTAGTGATGCTCAACCGAAATGTTTGAAATCCGAAATAACAATGAAGTTTTAGAGCTATTATAGGGGAAAACAGTGTGCCAAAAATGGAGTCAAATTCGTCTAAGGATAAGAGCTATGTAATGGAACATTGCTACATAGATAATGGAAGTTGACGATAGAGAAGCTGAAATCATTCCATTTGTCAAAAAGTTGAGTTGTTAGTTTGCCTGTAATATCCCTTTTTAATAAATTGTGCAATGATTTGCAAAATAAGATACACTGTACATACATTCCTTGGTTTGCAGTTATTGATAATTTCGCTCACATCGTAGAGAATTTTTAGTTCAGCTACATCAGTTATAAGTCCTGAATTTTATCGACAAACACAATGCTTTTTAACATGTAGATCGCTTTTATTTTTGTTATCAATATTGCCTTATTCTTTCGTTAGAAAGACTGTATCTTACCGGAGATCTGGTGGCCTGTCTTAAAACTCTTCATCATAGGTAACAGATGACGTAATCAATTAATTTGCTTTAAGCTGATAGTCTGTCTTTCAGAAGAATGGAAACCTTTTTCTCCGAAAACACAACCGACTACTTGTGGCAACACATTTTAATATTCAATAATTGTACATAATTCGTAGGTAAGAATTGTTTATTCGTAGATAAGAATTGTTGATCCATCCCTAAATATTCAATGCCGATCTTCAATTAGGACATCATTTATTTGTCCTTGGTAATCATTTGTATTTACACATCTAGTTTCGAAACAGTTGTAGAATATGTAACAAGCTGAATAAATAAATTGACTATAATGTTCAAATATACCCCCTGAGGAAAGTCAAATTAAATTCAAAATGATAATTATGATGATCCTGAAATATATTGATGACTGAAAATCAACAATTTTTATATCAAATAATACAGCATGTTACCTTAAACTTTGTATAAAATGGTCAAGAATCTTGTTTTCTACAGTTTTGTACCCAAGTATTCAAAGCCATGAAGTCTTCTGTACTGCTGTCCGTGGTCCTGACGGTCGCCTTCCTGGTCACTGTAAGCGAATGTGTGAAGGATGAAGAACCGGAAGTCAGAGATCTAGAAGCACACACTTCCGGTAAGATTGTTTTAGGACATGCTTAACAGTAAAGCAAAGACTGTTGATGATATTTTGAATAAAAATTAATTAAAATATACATGCTATGCACAATCTTATTTGATGGATGAGAATCATGTATTACGATTCAGTAATTACAACAGATTAAGTTGTAAGAATTTCCTCAGTCGTTAGGAATATGGTTAACACTGCACACACTTATTTCAGACTTGTGGTGTATACTTTTAGATATATTTATCAAATTTAGATACATCTATCAGGAATAAGTTTCCGTCTCCATGAATGTAAACAATTTACTAGTATTCACTATCCCACGTGTAAACCATACATTTGCTGTGGTTTCATTTGTAATGTGTTATTTTGCATTTTTGGAAGATATAAAATACACGGTAGAGAAGGTGTATATTGAGCAGTATTCATATAACACGTAATGCACCTTAATATAAGATATTCTTATTGCAAAACGTACCTACTTTGTGTTTGCTATTTCATTCATTCATTTTCAAACTAATTTGATACTGTGAAAGATTGATTTGTGAGGTCTAATAACAAACAAATGATGTAACATCTTCAGAAACATTTCTGGCATTATTAGCATGCTTATATAAAAGAATTAGTTAGGTTACATGAGGAATATGTTTTGGTTTCAGTTGACAAAGATTGTAACAACGATGTCTTTGTTTGTAAGGCTCATTATTACAACTGTATTTTAAACGAACTTTGCATTACTTCCACTTTGGTAATCATACTTATACTCCAACGGCCCTTTCAAAAGATGAAATTCTTCAAAACCATGTTTCAGGTTTAGACACATTTAACATCCCAGTCAATGGGTCGAATGGACATGATTTATATATCGTACCCATACTGGATTTCTAAACTTCATAAAATGCTTTACAAACAAAGATACATCACTCAGTAAGTGTTCTACCAAGCTCTAACTTTGCTCCTCACGAAAATATTACCAGCTGTGAGGGAGAAACTTCAAACGTACTGTGCGATTACATATTAAAGATACTAACGGCAAACTAACAACTCAACTGTATGACAAACGGGATGATTTCAGCTTCTCCATCGTCAACTTCCCATATGTATGTAGCAATATTCCATTATCACCTGCATATGGTGTTAATATCTCTAAGTGATTCGATATGCAAGAGCTTATTCTGGGTATGGTCAGTTTTAAATCGAGACAGGTTACTGACAAAAAAGTTTCGACAATTTTGTTTAAAGTCAGCATTTCGCAAATTCTAGGTTGTTATTACGATCTAGTTTACCAATACAACCTATCATTGCGCAAAATGCTGTCTGACGTGTTTTCATACCGATTGTTAGGCCGGTCTTGGCAAACTGATTTTGACTACGGATAACCCCGTTTACCTGATCAAGATATAGGGCTCACGGCGGGTGTGACCGGTCGACAGGGAATGCATACTCTTCATAGGCACCTGATCCCACTTCTGTTATGTCTAGGTGTGTCCAGGGGTCTGTGTTTGCCCAATCTCTATTTTGCATTGCTTATAGGAGTTATGACATTGATCACTGTTCGTTATGTTCACTTTTCACATACATGTATTTCATTCTATGAAATAACAGAACTTCAATTGTTTTTCTAATTTCAAAATCATTGTATATAAGGTTCACAATTTGCCAGTCAGTTTTATCAACCTTTACTTTTACAGAAACCAACGTCTTATCAAAAAGACACATTTGCCATCGATTCCCTAAAAGGGTGTCCTTCTACGTTCGACTGACTCGTCCTCTCACGAACTTAAGAAAAAATGATGTCATTAGCTTTGACAACGTGGTATCTGACAGGTACCACACCTATAATAACGGAACTGGAAAATTCGTCTGCCCTAGCTCTGGTCAATACGTCTTCACTTGGACTTTGATGACTCATCACAAAAGATGGGTTGTTTCAGATTTGGTTGTTGGGGGTGAGGTCAAAGGAAAATTGACCGTGGACAGCGATGAAAATTATGAATCTGGGTCAACAACTATCGTGACATACGTTCGTCGAGGGGCAACTGTATACGTCAGAAATATCGGCGGTGATGGTAAATTGGAGGCTGGGGTGAGCAGCTTTGCGGGATGGAGATTATCTAGAAAGTAGCAGGACGATGGATACTGCTACGGCTACTACTGGTCTTTGTGCAACCAGCAATTACTAACATTTTCAAATCTAAAACTCTATTCTTATTATCCAGTTCTCATACTTTTCACTTTGTAATAAACTTTCTTGTCGTCAGTTGCTAGTTTGAAATATTAATAAATATAAAGCATGAAATGTTTTACGAATTCTTTATGGGTTTTTTTCGTAGTGTTTATTAAGAAATAAGTGAAGGACTGTATTCTGTTTACCAATATCTGTTCCACTGTTTGAAAGAATTAAGATAACGAACAGTGAAAGTAATTATTCACGTAACTCCTATAAAGAATAGAAATTAAAGATTTGGGCAAACATGGACCCCTGGACAAAACAGAGGTGGGATCAAGTGACTAGGAGGAGTAATCATCCCCTGTCAATCGTTTACACCCGCCGTGAGGCCTATATCTTGAACAGGTAAATATAGTCACCCGTGGTCTAAGTCAGTATGCCAAGACCGGCCTAAGAATCGGTATGAAACACATCATAAAGCATTTGACCCAATGACAGGTTGTATTGACAAGCTAAATCATTATAACGACCATAGAATTTGCGAAATATATTAGAATTATTCAAAACAATGTTTTTAAATTTGTTCTTACATTTTTCTAGAATATTGGAAAATAAAATCATTCGATAATGGCAAATATTCGTAACCAGTGAAGCGACTACACTGTTTCCTGTTATGGTTATAGCAGGTTCATGTTTCATGTGGGTTCAATTACAAAACTGAAAGAAAGAATATTTTTCAAACAACTGAACTGCAATGGTATAATCTTTTATTGATATTTATGGTTGAAAGAGACCGAATTTTAAATACTGTGGGATCGTTTTAATTCGTGGGGGCCAATGTTTGTGGGTAAGGACAATTTTGCTGGTTCATGGGGACGTAATTTTGTTGGTAAGCGATACGATGTCATTAGGAGTGATAACTTTACTTGTTTTAAAATAAATTTTCGAGGAACCGTATATTCGTGGGTAAGAGTGATCCACAAAATCCACGAACATAAATCCCTCACGATTCCACAGTAAGAATTTTCCATTCACAACATCAGTTTACAACAGGAGGTTACGATGCTAGACTTTGTTTTACATAGAGTTATAAAGTTGAATTTTTATTTCGGATCACTTATATGGGTATCTAAAAGGAGAATTATCAATTACTGAAAAGCAAGGAAATCTACCAATAATCTTACCTAAGCGAGATAACAAAAGAGATTTTTTTTTAAAGTTTCCTATAAAACTGTTTCTGTGTGTATTGTAGAATATAAAAGTGATGCTGTTCTTGAATGTGTAACTGGAAAGCAGTGTGTATATGTCACCAAAATACAACTTAAATCTTGAACCAAACAGCACCAAAATTGTAACGAGAACCCAGAATTTAATGAAAATCCTGGTTCACACGGCATGCACCTAAAACGTAACAGAAAGCCTTTGTGTATGTTGGGATTGAAAGGAGTATATCTCCTTCCAAAACACTAGTTATATTGCTTTACAAGAAGAACTCATTGTCAATATTACTTGGTATCAGAAAGACTTATCACACTACAGAAATTATGAAACACTGTTTCCGTGTTGTACCCTGGTTCTTTAGCGATTCCTAGGTTAAGTTCAACACCTGGTTTGAAATGATAAGACCTGTAATGTTTGCTATTTCATATAGCATCAGTCAACATGGTTTAAGAATAGTTGATAACAAATAACAAGTTTTCACCGTGAAATGTAATAAGCATAACCAGAGAGGAATTTACCCCAAATAAAAGATCAGAATTACGAAAAATATATACTGTAATAATAAAAAAAAATCTAAAGTTAGGACACTAACGAGCTTCAATATTCTGTAAAAAAAAAAAAAAGCAATACAATTTACTACACTAGCGTGCCCACACACACCAACACGTAATACAGTTCAAGGCTAAATAAGAGTGAATATAACGAAGAGTGATCAATGTAAAACTTAAACGGTACCAATTTTGATGCACCAGATGCGCATTTCGACAAATAATGTCTCTTCAGTGATGCTCAATTTTGGAAAATCGAAATAACAATAAACTTGTAAGAGCTAAAAAGAAAACTCGAATGCCAAAAACTGGAGCCAAATTCATCCAAGGATAAGAGCTATGCACGAGGAAGATTGTTTTTAATTTTGAAATGAATTTCTAAATTTTATGGCAGCAATTAAATATACATTCGTATTTTCAAGTTAGTAACAGTCCACAAGCAGAGGCCTCGACCCAGAGGTCATAATGTAAAACTTATATGGTACCAATTTTGATGCACCAGATGCGCATTTCGACAAATAATGTCTATTCAGTGATGCTCAAGCCGAAATTTTGGAAAATCGAAATAACAATAAACTTGTAGGATCTAAAAGGAAAACTAGAGTGCCAAACCTCATAACTCCTATAAGCAATACAAAATAGAGATTTGGGCAAACACGGACCCCTGGATATATCTGCGATGGGATCAGATTCATAGGAGGAGTAAGCATCTCCTGTCGAGCGGTCACACCCTTCGTGAGCCCTATATCTTGATCAGGTAAACGGAGTTATCCGCAGTCAAAATCAGTTTGCCAAGAACGACCTAACAATCGGTATGAAACACGTCAATCAGCATTTGACCCAATGATAAGTTGTAGTGGCAAAGTAGATATAAAGACCATAGAATTTGCAAAATGCTGACTTTAATCGAGACTGTTTAAACCCCTGCACCATCAACCTGTTTGTCTGTAGCCTGCCTCGATTTAAAAAATGATCATACGTAGAACAAGCTCTTGCGTATTGAAGCAGTTGGGATATATAAACACCATATGTAGGTGATAAGGGAATGTTGATATATAAATTTCGAAAGTTGACAATGAAGAAGCTAAAATGATCCGGTTTGTCATAAAGTGGGGTTGTTAGTTTTCCGTTAGTATCTATTTTCAATAAAATATCTAGGTATGAAGCAGATGTAAACGACTCTGTGGTGTCTTTTATTTCGAGTTTGCATGGATATATCGAAACGACAGATGAATGAAAATTCTTATTATCAATAGATAGAACGTCGTCGATATATCTAAATGACGAAAGGAAGATTTGTTTGGGAAATGCTGAGGTAGCCTAAATATGTTACTACTAACCATGAAAAATACTCAGGTAAGAGATAGCTAATTCTATCGTGAACGAAGTAAACCTCGAATCTGCTAAGATATCTACATTTTGTCGATAAAGACTGTTTCCTAACGTTAGTTTTACTTATTGCACGTTGAAAAACCCTACTCTACGTAAATGAATAGAAACGAGGTGCCTAGAATGAATAAGCATCCCTTGTTGACCAGTCACACCCGCCGTGAGTCCTTCATCTTGCAATAACTACGTCATTCAAGTATAATAAACATCAAATTTGTCACAAGTGTGTACAGAAGAGAAAGATACCAGTAAGTATTCTAGTGATTTTTTGAAAAATAATTTTATTGAAGTTTTTGGAAATTCGCTAAGTGTTTGTCCCGACCTCATTAAATGCAGACATGTACTTTATGATCAAGCTCAGCTATGTGTTATCCAAGAGGGCATACATATATGTTCACACTTTTTTTAAAATAAAAAGAGGATGTTGTTTACAAAGGATTCTGTTTCTCCACATGGGATATATGATAAGAAAATAATCCCCAAAATATAAATGGAATAAAGATTGGTGAACAAAAGTACGCTTACTTCAATACGTTTATTCATTCAAGTAATGACACATTACTATACATAAATACATTAAATTCATCACTAGAATAATCACAGTTTTAAGACTACAGATTTAAGTTGATACATAGAATAAGCTTATGCATTGCAGTTGATTAAGATAAGCATACTTTACCAACATACTATATAAAGCTATTGACACGAGAAGTACCTGTGACAGGCGTTTATTTTAAGTTTTGTTAACTGTTCATAATTTCGACCACTTGTCTACTGACCACAATTGTCGAACGGTTTGATAACATTTATCAGGCTGACTGACCGGTTAATTTCGTTAGGGAATGAATTTGCTGATTTTTCATCTATCTTGGCGCAAACTCTGAAACATATAATGTGAATTGAATTTTATGCCTCCAGGCAAGCATATAATCCAAAACATTATCTTATTTGCTAAAGGCTTCTGCAGAAAAACCCCCACTATGGCAACCAATGTACACAAGACATATTGCGATGTATTCTATAAATAAGAAGCCAAAACAATGCTTCAAATGTTGTGTCATACAGGTGTCGTGTTGCTGAAAATTTTCAATTTACTGGGTGGATATAAACGCAAATATCAGAATATGGCAACTTAATGTTCGTATTTACATACATCTATGAATTAAAAAATGACAGACGGGAGAAACTAAAATCCGATTTTTTGTAAATCTTTATACAACACTGGAATTTTAACAGCTTTCAGTGAACCTGCTGTTCTGGGTTAATTTCTGTCGATACGCGTATTTAACCGGGTATATTGTAAATAAGAAGTAGAACCTGTTGCCAAGTGTTCTCCAATAAACCATGGACATTTTCTAGGAGGGATAAGCACCCTCTGTTGACCGCTCACACTCGTCATGAGCAGCCTAACAATTGGTATGAAACAGAAATCTTTCCACCAAATGACAGGTTGTTTTTGCAGATAATATCATTATTTGTAAAATGCTAACTTCAAGGGAGATTGTTGAAACCTCTGTAAAAGCAAGGTATTGACCAGTAGCTTGCCTCGATTTGAAAATTGATTCGAGCTATTTAAGAAATGAATTTCATTGCCGAAAATACATGGACTGCGGTTTCACGCCTGCAAGCTTCACGACACGCTTTAGTACTTCATGAAGTAGGCCATTGTGAAGCACTGCAGTTCACACCCTCATGGATTTTCAAATATGTAATTTATTCTTTTTATTTATAGTCCACTCATAGAATGCAGTTGCGAGTTGAAACAAATAGGTACTTGATTTATATTCTTGTTAGTTAAACTTATTCGTTTGTCCTTAGGAAGGGACGGGTCATTCCTAGGACTTCTGGGACGGGCCATCCCTAGGACTTCTGGGACGGGTCATCCCTAGGACTTCTGAGGACTTCTGGGACGGGTCATCCCTAGGAATTCTCGAATGTTCGTGTCGTTGGTCATATCGCTGCTTTATATAAAATTTTAATGACCTTGTATCCATTATGCGGATCCGATACCTCTAGGTATCTGGTGTTGTTGGATTTTAGTGCTGTTTCATATCACTATTTATCCACTGCATCAGCTTGATCCGGCTGTATACCTATTTTCCTGTTTGCTTCATAGTTTGTCATGGTTTGTCTCACCCCGTTCGTGATATTCGCCTTTCACATCATAGTTTTGTGTGTTTTTCCTTCAAATTTACATGTACTGGTAATAAAAATCTACCACAAATTATGGGATAAAAAAAACAACTGCCATGAAATATGAAACAATTCTAAAATCTTTACTTTATTCAACAATTAAAAACAAAAACAAATCAAAAGGCCAATATTCTTAATTTAGTTACGGTAAACAGGCCCACCTAAGTAAATTCTAAACTTTATGCCAATTTTTTTGGAAACCAAATATAGAGTGTACAATAAACCAAATCTGTAAACACAATGACAGGGTGTATCGGTAAACTAGATCGTTATAACGAACATAGAATTTGCAAAATGCTGACTTTAAACTAGATTGTTGACACCCCTGAAATGTCAGCTTATTTGTCAGTAGTCTGTGTCTCGGGCCACCCTGATGATGACGTCTGGGAACAGGGCTATGACTGGCAGCAACATGATACTTAACCAGACGGTACCACTGGACAGACAGGTGGTGTACACTTTATAGTTGTCCTGCAGTGACTGTATAAACTCCCTGTGCAAAATAAAATGTAAATAAAACGTTTCTATGACCTAACACTTGCAATTTAACAAAATTCAACCAAACACTTATATTCAAGACTCTCAGAACGTTTGATTGTATGATGGACAGATAAAGCTTTATGTCTAATCAGCGAAATAATACTCAACATGGGAAACAAGCTTTATTGAGATCATAGATAGCTAGTAGGAGAGTAAGCATTAAATTGTAAGAAGTTTTCTTCCACTCCTTTTGACCGTATCAGGAAAATATGTTAGCATTTCTGTCCGCCAAAGACGATTCCAAAAAATGCTGAAAGAATTCAAAACTGATTGAGCATATCATCTGATTACAATGAAGATAAACTCACGGCCATATGATCATGTTGTCCATGAAAGTCAAGCACATATTGACCACACCAGTGGCGACATAAGCCATGAACATAGGAAGTGGCCAGTAGTACGTCTCCAAGCACAGCTATAAAATATAGTCCACATTTTTAAAGCTCCCAATATTTCCCCAGTAATATCATTGACAAAAAACAAGCCACATCTTCATAGCTCTTAACATTTCCCCCAGTAATATCATTGGTAAAATACAGGTGGCCTGTGGTGTTCAAATCTTCCAACATTTCCCCTGTAATACCAGTGATAAAATGCAGTATAACTCAACATACACATTAACTGATAAGTTTAACAAGTTCTCAGTGTAACTCAACATACACATTAACTGACACGTGTAATCAGATCTCAGTATAACTCAACATACACATTAACTGACAAGTTTATTAAGTTCTTAGTATAACTCAACATACACATTAACTGACACGTGTAACAAGTTCTCAATATAACTCAATATACACATTAACTAACAAGTGTAATTAATTTACCACAATCCCACTAAAGTAACTTTTCAATATAACGCAATATTATAATTGTAATTATATAACTAAAATCCCACAAATATAAGTACTCTTAAAATACTTCTTTGTACAATCAATATGCAATAATTATTATGTTATTATAAAATTCAACTAAAATACATGCAAGTACTCTTAAAGTACTTCTCAGTACAATTTAGTATGACAATTGTAATTACATAACAAAATCCTACTAAAATAAGTACCATTATGTATCTCTCAGTACAACTCAATTTGTAACAGTAATTATTATAGGATAACATTCTTTTCGAAGAATTTATTGATTGAACTCCAGATATTTTACTCACAAACTTAAGACAAAAGTATCTGACACTTTAATTAAGTTTGTGAGTAAAATATCCAAAAGGAATGCTAGATTCTTTTCATTCCAATTTGTTCCCCATATTAAAAATTTCAAAAATTTAAATAGTTTCCTCGCTGAGTCTCCGTACATAACTTTAGGCGTTCACATGTGTCCAATCAAAACAATTGTAGTTAATAACATTGGAGTTATATAACTATCATCGCACTAGAATGAATACTCTTAATTACTTCTAAGTATAACTCAATATATAATCACTCAGGATAACAAAGGTTATAGAGATCATTTCTTACCTTCAAATTGACTGTAATAACACAGATTGTATACGCTATTGTGCCAAAGCTCGAAAGTCCCATCATCTGCAAAGTATGCACACCATTACTTAACCAGCACAAAACGGACCAATGAAATGTCACATACCAAATGAAAGGTGACAACAACAAACAGTGATCAATCTCATAACTCCCACAAACAATACAAAATAGATAGTTGGGCAAACACGGGCCCCTGGATACACCAGAAGTGGGACCAGGTGCTCAGGAGGAGCAAACACCCCCGCCAACCGGCCACACCCGCCGCGAGCCCCACATCCCGATCAGGCAAACGGAGCCACCCCCAGTCAAAATCAATGTGCCAAGAACGGCCCAACAATCGGCACGATACACGCCAGACAGCACCCGACCCACGATAGGTTGTTACTCAATATTTTTATCATTATATTATGACACCACCGAAATTCACTTTACCATATCCCATGATATAATTTTTATCTTTTAACAATTCACACATGCTCCCTTCAAATTCCAGGTGGAAGTCTAAGTCAAGGGACCATCTAGCAAGAATATACTGAAGTCCGAAACCTTCAATAATTCGAGACCTTCATTAATAATTCCTAGATATATATTGCATCATACTTGAAATATGGATTTACCTTGACCACAAAAACGAACTTGCACATAATTAGATAAAAGTTTCAGCCATTCTCAATTTAAGGTTTCCATGACTTCAGTACTCACGGCGGGTGCGACCGGTCGACAGGGGACGCTTACTCCTCTTTGGTACCTGATCCCACCTCTTCATTATCTTCACCTTTCATTAAAATCTTATGACGTTCTTTTTTTAAATGTGACGTAAACAATTAGGATCTTTCAACAACAGGATGTTTTGAGATGCTATATTTCTACCCATTCTTTTACAGCTTAAGTATATGCTTATATTTGTGTTCCCTACCTTCCCATCAGGCCACAGTGAGACATCGTTTCCAAACAAAAACACAACACCAAAGAAGAACACAACGACATGCCATAATCCTACAATAAACAAATCAAGAGTATGATAATTAGCTGCTTAAATTTACACTAATGAAAAGGTGAAGATAAGGATCTCATCAATCACATAAGGAATAAGAAACAGGGAGTTGGGCAAACACGGACCCCAGGTATGGATTCTGTCAAAGATTATACTTCTCATATTAATGTAGCAATACATGTGTATTCCATTATCACCTACATATGATGTTTATTTCTCTCTATTATTTCGATACGTAAGAGCCTGTTCTACGTATGATAAGTTTTTAAAATCGTGACAGGCTACTGAAAACCAAGTTCATGTTACAGGGGTTTGAACAGTCTCGCTTAGAGTCAGTATTTTGCAAATTCTATGTTCGTAATAATGATCTAGTTTGCCAATACAATCTATTCTTGGGTCAAATGCTGTATGACGAGTTTCATACCAATTGTTAGACTATTCTTGGTACACCCATTTTGACTACGGATTACGTTTTCCTGATTAAATCATAGGGCTCATGGCGGGTATGACCGGTCGACAGGAATAACTTACTCCTCTTAAGTACCTGAACCCACTTTTGGTATGTCCAAGGGTCCGTGTTTGCCCTACTCTCTATTTTGTATTTTCTATATGAGTTATGAGATTGATCACTGTGCGTTAGTATTCACCTTTCATTTCACTCAAGTCAATCAATGAATAAATATCCCTTAATGGCAGAAATTAACTTGAGCCAAATGGCATGTCATTGTAAATATATGTATGTCATACTTGAGGAAAAGCCGAAGACTGAAGACAATATCGTAATGGATGAATGATTACTACCAATGTATTTAGGTTATATTTGTTTCTGCAAGTATAATATGCAGCAGACCCAATGATTTCTGCTTAGAACTCACGAGAATTGTAATGAGGGTTAGGACCAACAAGAAAAAAAAATCAATAAAAGCATTCACTTACAACTGTATGTTACTGGGGTCAAATGATCCAATAATACACTAGTGAAAGGGAATGAATTACTGAGTTCAAATAGGGTTTCACCTTCATCTTATTAGAAAATTGTTTATTGCTTTGTGCATTTTCACACTTAAAAATTTCCTGTGAAATCTTGTAAGAAAATCTAAGAGGACGTTTTTGCAATACGAGACGAGAATTACATAGCTTCAAATGAATGACGAGATTCACTGTGGGATTGTAAGAAAAGATCAAATGTCATTGATAAGATAAACGTCAAAATCAAAAATTATTTCTACACCAGCTGTAATCTTGTACAATAAAATTTTGTCTTTTGGAGAAATTACATATTTCCTTTATTTTCCATGAAAAATAAGCAAATAAGTAAAAATATACTTACCTAATACAAACCATTGTAAAAAGTTCCTTTTGTCTAATTTACGATTTCTTGTTATATTTCTGCAATTAAAAGACATCATGGAATAATGACAAACATCAGTGACTCCCTGACATAATTGTAGTCCTGTAGCTCTCTGGGAAAAGCCTTGTCTGTCCAAGGGAACTTCAACATACTGACATAACTGCCAACCTAGTCTGTCCAAAAGAACTGTAACATACTGACATAACGACAGACCTAGTCTTTCCCAATATTTCCCCCAGAGAGCTGCAGTTCTGCAGCTATCTCTGACAGGGCTTGTTGAAAATTAAACTCACATTTGGATACATCCTCACTAAAAATAACAAGAATACTGGGTGGGGCTGAAACGATTTACCGATTCGTTGCCGCGATCTTCGATAGCTTATTTTAAACATCAGGTTCGGTAAAAGACATTAGGCTTCACCTGTACTCATTATGTTTACATGCAGAAGGTACAAAATGGCGTCCATTAATAGTCAGACTGTTTTTATCCTCGATATGAACAAAACCAAGAAAAAACGTAATCCGTTTAAACTACAGTGCCAACAGGCATCTTGCCATTTGGCGGTTTGGAAACATTTTGTGTTTAAAATTTTGATTTTGAATCTTCGCTATTAATTTTTTCTTCGAAGAGGAACTTCATCATACTCAGTACAGATATACTCCAACATATTCAGTACAGAGTAACTCTAACATATTCAGTACAGAGGAACTTTAACATACTCAGTACAGAGGAACTTTAACATACTCAGTACAGAGGAACTTTAACATACTCAGTACAGAGGAACTTCAACATACTCAGTACAGAGGAACTTTAACATACTCAGTACAGAGGAACTCCAACATATACTCAATACAGAGGAACCTGAACATACTCAGTACAAATGAATCCCTTGGCTTACTTGTATAGGTGTGGATTTTCGATGAGATCTCGTTGTGATATATGTTGTTCAAGCAAACTGTATATGAAAATGGGGAGGGAAGTCATCGTGTTGTTGTAGAGCATCAGATGGGAGGTTGACAGCACGGACTGAAGAAAAAGGGGAAATAGATTATAAAAATATTGAGTACAGTGGAAATACTAGCTTTTACAGAGGAAAATACTTTTTTTTCTAATTTACTTAGTTACTAATCTTATATTGAATACCGCAAAAATATAAACTTTGTTAAGTTGAAGTACATTGGAAATACTTAGTGATTATAGTTGAAATGCTTACCCTTTTAAAGCACCGTGGAAAAGCTAATCTTTATGAATACATTGGAAATATTAACTATTATTGAATAAAGTAGAAATGCTAACATTTACTGAATTCAGTGTAAATTTTAACTTTACTTTTATTTGGAATTCCCATGGACACGAATTGTACTCCTTTCTCAGCTGACCCATTTTATATTCTTCTGAAGCAGAATTTATTCAAAAACCTTTACATGGGAAGAGAAAATCGCTTGCTGTGGTCTTCAATTTAACATTTAGAGATATCGACGACTTTTTATCTATTAACTATAATAATTTTCATTCATATTTCGATTCGATAGATCATTAACGGCAAACTGACAACTCAACTGTATGACAAACGGGATGATTTCAGCTTCTCCATCGTCAACTTCCCATATTTATGTAGCAATATTCCATTATCACCTGTATATGGTGTTTATATCTCTCAACTGATTCGATACGCAAGAGTTTCCTCTGTGTATAGTCAGTTTTTAAATCGACGCAAGCTACTGATAAAGAAGTTGAATGTACAGGGGTTTCAACACTCTCGATTAAAGTAAGCATTTCGCTAATTCTATGGTCGTAATAACGATCTAGTTCGTCAATACAACCTATCATTGGGTCAAATGCCGATTGTTAGGCCGTTCTTGGCACGCTGATTTTGACTACGGATAATCCTGTTTACCTATCAGGATATAGGGATTACGGCGGGTGTGACCGGTCAACAGGGGATGCTTACTCTTCATAGACACCTGATCCCATCTCTTGTGTGTCCAGGGGTCCGTGTTTGTCCAATCCCTATTTTGTATTGTTTATAGGATTTATGAGATTGATTACTGTTCGTTATCTTCACCTTTCATCCATGTGAATTTGAAATAAAGGACACCATAGAGTTCTCCACATCTGATTTGCACTTGGATATTTTATTGAAAGCAGATATTAAGGGGGGACACTCCACTTTACGGCAAACGACATTATTTCAGCTTCTCTATCTTCATATATTTATGTAGCAATATTCCATTATCACCTGTATTTGGTGTATATATCTCTCAAATGATTCGATATACTGACAAATAAATTGATGTTAAAATAATTTCAACAGTCTCGTTTAAATTCACCATTTTGCAAATACTATGGTCGTTAAAACGATCTAGTTTGCCAGTGCAACCTAACATTGGGCCAAACTCTGTCTGACGTGTTTGATACAGATTGTTATGTCATTCTTAGCACAATGATTTTGACTACGGAGTACTTCTTTTACCTGATCAAGATTTAGGGCTCATGGTGGGTGTGACTGGTCGACAAGGATGCTTACTCCTTCTAGGCACCTGATGCCACCTTTGATTAATCCAGGGGTCCGTGTTTGCCTAACTCCCTATTTTGTATTCCTTATAGGAGTTACAAGGTTGTTTACTGTTCGTTATCTTCATATTTCATTGAGTACAATGGGATTATGAATTGTATCAAATATAGTGGAATACTAACTGTTATGGGATGAAATTTTCATGGTTTGAAATAACTAGTAAGTTCATCCCCACAAGTGTTGTCTTTCTTTACTTTTGTTCAGACTCTTATTGCTGGAGATTTTCAGTTTGCGGGAAAGTCCACACCACAAATTATTTAAATAAATGACCATTTCTCTCCCCCTTCCAAATTATTATTAATTAAAGAAGTAGGTACAGTTTCTACTGTCATCTGGCCCAGAAAATAGATGATTTCAGCAGGGGTCCCAAAATCTGGCATTCAAATAAGGAATATGTAAGCAAATCAAAACTACGTTTAATTTGATCCGAAATTACTTTGAGTTGTATGACAGGAGCGTGAAGTTGGCATAAAATTGCCAAAAATGCCAAAATGAATGAAAAATTTCATAAATTCAGGGTGTTTTCCTTTCAGAAAACATACAGCCCATGCGTCGAGCAAATTCATATTCAAATATATTTTTCGCCTTCTCTTAATACACAATATATATTAATTGCATTTTGCTCGACGGATGGGCACACCTTTTCCTAAGCAATAATCTGGATCAAATTTAACAGTTATCAAACTCTTTTTGAAAAATAGCGGGAAAAACTCTTATTCATGACGTAATAATGCTATAAAACTAGAAATAACTTTGATTTAAGTTGAGATTGTGTACTTGGCATGTATTTAACTTATTCAAAACACAGATCAAGCTTGATTCAAAACATTTAAATCAGAGAAATTTTTTGGTCCTTTTTATGTACACAATCGTACCTTTACTGATTTAACGAGGATTGCAAACAGCCCTAAGGCTAGGAATATGTTCCTTTCAAATTAATTATTTTACAAATCATACAAAAACTGGATGCAATGTTATGTCTAGGAGAGATGTTGCCATAAAACAGAGATTGATTGATTTTGTATTGTTTAATGTCCCTCTCAAGAATTTTTCACTGATATCCAGATGACACCATTGCTAGTGAAGGGTTTCAAAAGTTCTATCTATATTCGGTCCTTACGGCCTTTGAACAAGGAAAGATATTTATCGTGCCACACCTGCTGTGACATGGGACCTGGGATTTTTCGGTCTTATCCGAAGGACCGCTCCATTTAGTCGCCTTTTACGACACACAAGGGGTACTGAAGATCTATTCTAACCCAGATCCCAACGGGATTAAAAACAACACAAACACTGATCTACAAATATGTAGCTATTTAAGAATTTATCAAACTTACCTGTTGGGAAAAATCAGATTGAAAGGAAAAGAAGAACTGCATGGTGATAAATGCTACATTCTGAAATATATCAGTATAGAATATTCATTACTTCTGCTGGGTTTACAAAATCTTTTTGTATTGGACAATTAAAGAATGTGAAAAAAATTCACACAGGGTTTTAAAAATCTAATGTAAAATGTATTTTTCATTATTTTCACCTCTCATAAGTATGTCATTAGAACATAGCATTGATTACTTATCAGAATCCGTCATTACCATCATAGAGTCATTTACTTATGTAAGATGCCACTGCAAACACTAGGATCAATTATTTATCATGAGATGTCACTACAACCATAACTACTTATAATGATATGAGGCTAATGCTTACTTTGTAAAAGAAATATTGAACTAGAGTTGTCAGTCGGTGGTAATAATAATGGCCGTGGACTAAAAGAAGACGCTGTAAAAACCGGAACTTGGCGAATGCGTAGTCACTGTTACGAACAGCCTGTCTCCCCTCTTTTCCCATGATTCCTGTTCATTCACAAACAATCATCCATTACTGTCACATTTCACATTTCAACCATCTATGACTTGAAACCATCTATTTTCTCATTAATGCTAGAAAAATGTATCTCTTAGTTACTCATCAAAAAATTAATAATCATACTGTTAGATATGAACCAAAATTGAGAACACAAACTCTTACAAACTGAGGAAAATAAAATGAAGCATGCATACCTAATCCAACATGTGCTTCCTGAATCATGCTGACGTCATTAGCACCGTCTCCTAAAGCTGCTGTTACAGGGGCATGGCTGGCAGTCTTCATCATCTTCACAACCTACCAACACATAACAGCTAATCATTGAAACGCACACCAACACACAACAGCTAATCATTGAAACTCACACCAACACATAACAACTAATCACTGAAACTCACACCAACACATAACAGCTGATCATTGAAATTACAGTGTTTACTACATACAGAGGTAAGTTGTCAACATTTATACAACATACTGCAAACAATATATATAATCTTAAATGTTGATGCTCTGGCCTTGTTTTTGTGGTAATATTAAACATGTGACCCTCCTACTAGCTCTGACTATTGTGTTAATTTTTTAGCTTGATTGGTAGAACACTGGACTGTCGTGCCTGAGGTACCACGTTCGATCCCTAGCAGAGACAACCATCGTCTCTGTTACTTTTTATATTTATTGACTTAATCGAATGAAATGAACCTAAACTCCCAGAAGGGCCCTTTATTTGTAAGATAGTTATAACAAATTAAGATTAACTCTGAGTTTACTTTTGGAGATAATTCTGCCCTCTACACAGAGGTGTACATCTTTTGATCTGTCTGACATGCTTTACCTCAGCCTTCTGTAATGGGGACATCCTACAGCATAAAACGGCTGCACACTTTTGACATAGTTCTCGGAATACTTCAGTATGCTCTCCAAGGGCAAAAGTCAGGCTAAAGCCGTCTACGATCAACACAAACTGCTGGCTGGAAGGACTCCAATCTTGAATTCTGGAAAGGTTACAGAGAAAACAATTTATGGTGCATATGTATGGTATACCTTTATAAACATATTCATTTATGTATTAAATATGTTAACTATAAATGATTTGTTTTCAAAGAATGACCACATGTTAACAGATGAGGGTGAGGCGTATTTTAAGAAAATAAGTAAGGTGTCTAATTCTAACAGAATCAGAATACAGACAAGGGATAGTTTTACACCAGATCTCTATTCGTTACATGTGGATATGTTTAATGATTTCTGTACTATCATGTTACCTGTGGATATGCTTAATGATTTCTCCACTATTCCGTTACCTATAGATGTGTTTAGCAAATTCTCCATTATTATATTACCTGTGGATATGTTTAATGATTTCTCCACAATTCCGTTACCTGTGGATTTTTTTAACGATTTCTCCACTATTATATTACCTGTGGATATGTTTAATGATTTCTCCACTATTCTGTTACCTGTGGATATGTTTAATGATTTCTCCACAATTCCGTTACCTGCGGATATTTAGTGAATTCTCCGCTATTCCGTTACCTGTGGATGTTTAATGATTTATCCACTATTCTGTTACCTGTGGATATGTTTAGCGATTTCCTCCCCACATCTCTTGTGATCAGCACACGTGGCTTTTGTCACACGAAGTTCCTCCATTCCATTGATGATGTGTCCAGCAGAATAACTGATATTGACTGCCGTCTCCTCCTTGTCACCAGTCAACACCCACACCTGTAATATATCAGTATATAAGACATCCCTCCAAATTTATCCACACCCACACCTGTAATATACCTGTATATAAGACATCCCTCAAAATCTATCCACACCCACACCTGTAAGGCATCTCAAAAGATATCTCATCATACACCTAAACACTGACTCTCTAACATAATATGTTTCCATCCATCAGTTACAATATTTCACAAAGAAAACACAGAAAGAAGGGCTGCATAAATCGGGGCCTCTCCAGGAAACCTGATGTAATCAAAACATGACACTAACTCTAGTTGATGTATTTACACTGTACACAGTAACTTAATAACAACAATAGATTCAGTGGTACACTGTACAAGCCCTTTACCTTGATGCCTGCTCTGCGTAGAGTGCAGTGTTACACTGTACGAGCCCTTTACCTTGATGCCTGCTCTTCGTAGAGTGCAGCTTTACACTGTACAAGCCCTTTACCTTGATGCCTGCTCTGCGTAGAGTGGTGATGGTTTCTGGGACACCGTCCTGGAGCCTGTCCTCCACAGCAGTGGCACCGAGAATGTGGAGGTCTTTTTCCACCGTTAGGAAGGCCTTTTGCAACTAGATAAAACACATTTAAAAGTATTGTATTAACAAATTGTTTCATATTTGTGATCGACATGCATCACATTCATAAAACAACTACATTTACAGTATCATCCCGGCCACATGATAGGCATTCCGCCTTAGATTATTCTGCACTGTAAGAACAATGGTGTACCTTTTCATCCCAACCGTCAAATGAACTCCTGGCCTCAGTCAACATGCCATTCACCCTCTCATATTCTTTTGGTGCCAACACTCTCTTGCCTAGGGTCAATGTTCTCAGTCCAAGCTGTAATATCAATGAGCATTAAAAGTAGGTAACTGAAAAGTCAGAAAGTCAGAAAGGTACCAGCAATAAATCTGAAAGCCTTCCCCTCCCTAACTCAAGTATTTTTAATAAAATTCATGAAAATATTCCCCAGGACACTTTAAAAGTTATCACTTGACATAGAAGGTGCTATGAGCAGAAACATTACCAAAGAAATCCAAGCATTACTTTTACATTCTATGAAAATTAGTGCATACCATAGAAAGTGTTTTATTTTATTGATATTGAAATATTAAAAGTCCCATAACTCTGTAAAGACAAAACAAATAAAGAGGGTCTCCTGTGCTTAATCCAAGTATCATGTATGAAGGTGAAGATAACGAACAGTGATCAATCTCATAACTCCTACAAGCAATGCAAAATAGATAGTTGGGCAAACACGGACCCCTGGACACACCAGAGGTGGGATCAGGTGCCTAGGAGGAGTATGCATCCCCTGTTGACCGGTCACACCCGCCGTGAGCCCCATATCCTGATCAGGTAAACGGAGTTATCCACAGTCAAATCAGTGTGCCAAGAACTAGATCGTTATAACGACCATAGAATTTGCGAAATGCTTACTTCAATCGAGACTGTTGAAATCCCTGTATAAAATTCACGAAAATTGCATGCCATAGAGAGTGCTGAGAGACAGAGTTATTACTATAGGGCACCCGCCACATGGTGAGGCCTTAAAGATTTGTTCTGAACATATGCCAAGCCTGCCTTAGCTGTCACATCTTTACAAAGACCAGTGGCTATAAATAACCACTTTAAGATTTTCTATAGGAGTTTTTCTATACATATTATAACCCTATAATGTGACCAGAAGCCAGGGACCACCGTATAATGAAAGGTGAAGATAACGAAAAGTGATCAATCTCATAACTCCTACAAGCAATACAAAATAGATAGTTGGGCAAACACGGACTCCTGGATACACCAGAGGTGGGATCAGGTGCTTAGGAGGAGTATGCATCCCCTGTTGACCAGTCACACCCGCCGTGAGTCTATATCCTGATTAGGTAAACGGAGTTATCCGTAGTCAAAATCAGTGTGCCAAGAACGGCTTAACAATCGGTATGAAACACGTCAGACAGTATTTGTCCCAATGATAGGTTGTATTGACGAACTAGATAGTTTTTAAATCGAGGTAAGCTACTGACAAACAAGTTGATTGTACAGGGATTTCAACAGTCTCGATTGAAGTCAGCATTTCGCAAATTCTATGGTCGTTATAACGATCTAGTTCGTCAATACAACCTCGCATTGGGTCAAATGCTGTCTGACGTGTTTCATACCGATTGTTAAGCCGTTCTTGGCACACTGATTTGGACTGTGGATAACTCCTTTTACCTGATCAGGATATGGGGCTCACAGCGGGTGTGACCGGTCAACAGGGGATGCTTACTCCTCCTAGGCACCTGATCCCACCTCTGGTGTGTCCAGGGGTCCGTGTTTGTCCAACTATCTATTTTGTATTGCTTGTAGGAGTTATGAGATTGATCACTGTTCGTTATCTTAACCTTGCATAGTTATAATGACCATCGAATTAGCGAAATGCTGACTTTAATCGAGACGGTCGAAACTCCTGTACCATCAACGTGTTAGTCAGTAGCTTGCCTCGATATAAAAATTGACTATAGGCAGAACAAGCTCTTGCATATCGAATCAGTTGAGAGCTATAAACACCATATGCAGGTGATAATGGAATATTGCTACATGAATATGGGAAGTTGACGATGGAGAAGCTGAAATCATCCCGTTTGTCATCCAGTTGAGTTGTCAGTTTGCCGTTAATGTCTACTTTCAATAAAATATCTAAGTATGAAGTAGAAGTGAACGAGTCTGTGGTGTCCTTTATTTCGAGCTCACAGGGATATATTAAATCGAGATATGAATGAGAGTTATTATTGTTAATAGACAAAACGTCGTCGATATATCTAAATGTCGAATTGAAGGCCACAGCAAGAAATTCTTTCTTCTCACTTAGAAGTTATTGAATAAATTCTGCTTCATATGAATATAGAAACAGGTCAGCTAACAAAGGAGCACAATTCGTGCCCATGGGAATTCCAACAGACCGTTGGAGACCTGATCACCTGATAAATGATATATCTATTAGAGAGCTGAGTTTGTATTCTACTTGCCACCGCATAGTCGTGAATGTGATCATAGGTTCTGTCAATTTCCCCAGAAATTCCAATCTTCAATACAGCTGTTTCAGCTCCCTTACACAACAACACAATCTCACCTGTCAAGAGAGATAATCTATCATGGAAATATTAGAGTTTCTTATGTCAAATTTAACAGAAACAGGAGGTCTATGAGTCACATATGTCACTTGAGTCATCCTGACCCTGCCGTTGTTCAACTTGTGTGAGTTTTATTATCAATCTTTATTCCCATGAAAATATTTAGCCCCATATTGTGGCCAAAACCAGCTACATAGAATCACAGCATAACTGAAAATGATTTTACTTAATACAGAGATGCCTCAACACCAATGACTGATATGATCTTGCTGTTCTGGATAAGACCAAGACTAGAAGGTCGTAGATCATGGTATGATATGAAAAACCTTACCATATTTATTGTCAAACTTAGAAGTCAAGGTCACAACGTTTAACATCAAAGTATGATAAGGTTTTGGCATAAAGAATATATATACAAAATATACTTAAAATAGTTCCTGATGTATTCAATAGGTTATGTTTGATCAAAAGTAGGTCAAAGTCTGAGTTCAAGATCACAAGATCAGGCTTCAAGGTCTAGGTAAAAATCACACTACAGCAACAACACATCACATGAAAAGTCTTTCCGTAAAGAATGTATACACAAAACATGAAAGTTGTAGCTTAAACCTTCAAAAATGTTCCCAATATATCAGCATATAAAACTTTCATCCCCTATTGCGGCCCCGCCCTACCCCAGGACCATTATTTGCACAAACTTGGATCTACTCTATATCAGAAAGCTTTTATGTAAACTTCCATTTTTCTAGCCCAGTGGTTTTTGAAAAGATAATGAGATATTATCCCTATATATTCGTATATATAACTTTGATCCTCTATTGAGGCCCCACCCTATCCCTGGGGACCATGATTTCAACAAAATTAAATTTGCACTATGTCAGAAAGCTTTTATGGAATTTTCAACTTTTTTTCTGTATCAGTGATTCTTGAGAAGATGTTTGAGTGACCCAAACCTATTTTGCCTTTTCGTGATTATCTCCCCTTTTAAGGGACATGGCCCTTCATTTGAACAAACGTGAATCCCCTTCACCCATGGATGAATTGTACCAAGTTTGATTGAAACTGTCCCAGTGGTTCTGGAAATGTTTACGACACACGAAGGATTATTGGTTGGTTGTATTTTGTTTAAGATACTGCTCGGGAGCTTTTCACTTATATGGATATGTCAACATTACCGGTGAAGGGCTGCAAATGTTAGGCCTATTAACAACACTTATGGTCTTTGAACAGGGAGGGATCTTTAGCGTGTTACATCTGGTGTGACACGGAGCCTTGGTTTTTGTTGTCTCACCCGAAGGACTACCAGATTTAGTCGTTCCTTACGACAAGGAAGGGGTACTGAGGACTTATTCTAACCCAAATCCCCATGGGACAGGTGGACGGACAGACGACAGAGAAAAGGTAATCAGAAAAGCTAATTTGAGCTTTCGGGTCAGTTGAGCTAAAAGGAGAGTTTTCTAATATTTTGTATTTAATTGAAAATGTTACGTCTTTCATCAAAAAACCCAACTTGATGAACATTCACACAAAACTTCAGTTAATAATAGATACAGTATGTTACATAGAAAAGTGAATGATATTCATACCATGTGAGTGATGTTCATACCATGTGACATTCATATCATGTGAGTGACATTCATATCATGTGAGTGACATACTATATGAGTGACATACTATATGAGTGATATACTATATGAGTGACATACTATATTAGTGACATACCACGTGAGTGATGTTCATACCGTTTTCTCTCTGGATGATGACACTCATTCTTTTCCTTGTGGCGTCAAACTCCAGAACATGAAGCAATCTGTATCTCCGCATCTCTCCGTGGAATGTTACCTCTAAATGGTCGTCTCTGATACCGTGAAAAACAACTCCGTACCTAAAGAAATCAAGAAGCGAAAACTGCAGCTGTCCTTAAAGAATTAAACCCCAGTGTGGTGACACACCCAAAAATGGGTTTATTTCGACAAGCAGTATATTTGAATTCTTCATTCTTTAATCCACCCCTGTTTAACTACGATATACCCTTGACTGAGGATCATGAATCACATTCCAATCAGAAGAATTTGATGTGTGAAGATTGTTATTAACTAATGACAGACTTATATGCCCCCTTGACAACAAAAACCGACAAATAAATTGGAGGTCAGATGCTATATCAAAATCTGGAATTAAACAGGGGAATTGTAGATATAAACTGATATCATGAGAAAATTCCTTTGATAAACATACATTACGTAACAAATAAGCTGGAAATTGACCTAAATTGCTATTTTTAAAATCTTTTATGAAATCAAGGTCGGAGACCATATTTTTCACCATCCATAGAAGCAACATCCTGCGATGAGCGATATCTATGGAAGAAATAGATCCAACTGCTGTCTGTAACAACTGAAGCCTATAATGTAGGTCAGGAGAAGCATCCGGGCCAGCAGTTAGCGAAGTGACATCCGAAGAAGTGTGGTGAATTCAATTCACAATGAATAGGTTTTTTCCCGCGTGTCGCATGTCTAACAGCAAAAAGATGATTTCCTCCAATTTCATGATGTGGAGACATGCCCACATCAAGACTTATGCGGACCACGAATCTTTCATTGACATTCCTCTGTTTTTCAATCGAGAGTTTTTATAAATATTTAAGATGTGGTGCCTGAGTGTCTGTGTGAATACTATTCACTCATTCAGTCTTTACATAACATCGCTACAGTCCACCCCACTTATATTGAAGTCGGTTATATTGAAGTATCTGTTATATTGAAGTTGAAATAAATCCCCCAGTAGCAATATTTGTGTAGTTCAGCATTGGTTATATTGAACTTTGGATATAATGAACAATTCAGGTCGGTCCCCTGGATTTCATTATATCCGGAGTAGACTGTATTTACCTGCAGCAGGCTTCTACAAAAGCTTTCTCGTCAGGAGACGAGGACTGATACTCGTAGTCCATCCCAGTGATACTATAGAGGGTCGACGCCCCCGTCTCTGTCGCTTCGCTGTGATCGACCCGTACAGTGTGACAAAGGGCAAGTAACTCCAGAAACTCGTCTATCTCAGCCTATGAAGACAAATGACTAAACTGTCTACTCCAGTCATACAAGTTTAAAATGTTTACAGCTGTAGCACTGATCAATGAAATGGCTATAGAGTTTGATCGTGGAAAGTTTATTTAGGTTAACAGAAGCAAAATATGATTTCTTATCAACCCATCAATACTAGATGAGTATACAAATGTAGGAGTTTAACAGAAAATCAGAGAAGGGTATCTGGGTATTATCATAATCAGTTTTTTCAATCAGTGCATTGTCTTAGTAAAAGGTGAAGATAACTAACAGTGATCAATCACATATCTCCTAAAAGGAATACAAAATAGAGAGCTGGGCAAACACGGACCCTAGATATACCAGGGGTGGGATCAGATGTCTATAAGGAGTAAGTATTTCCTGTCGACCGGGCACACCCGCCGTGAACCCTATATCCTGATTAGGTAAACGGAGTTATCCGTAGTCAAAATCAGTGTGCCAAGAACGGCTTAACAATCGGTATGAAACACGTCAGACAGCATTTGACCCAATCATAGGTTGTATTGACGAACTAGATCGCTATAACGACCATAGAATTAGCGAAATGCTGACTTCAATCGAGACTGTTGAAACCCCTGTATCATCAACTTGTTTGTCAGTAGCTTGCCTCGATTTAAAAATTGACTATACGTAGAACAAGCTCTTGCATATCGAATCAGTTGAGATATATAAATCTTTTAATTACAATTACTGAGAGTATTGCATGACAATACATGTACATTGTCTACTACCGATCGCACAACATACTGTACCGCATCCGTGAATAATCTTAATTAGTTGTATCTGTGCATATTTTTAATCAGTTTTCTCAATATTCCTTATTATTTGAATACAGATAATAAAACCAAATAAAATGATGCGAAATTTTTATTGCATCTTTGGAACATAATTCAGAAGGTTTCTGCTAGCAAATGAACTAAATCCTTTGCGGGGATTTATGGCAATACCTTGTAAATAAAGGATTTCTTTTCTTCTGCCTGTTTGAGTAATTTAGACTCTTTAATTATGAGAAGTTTATAAATCCCCACACAAACATCTGTTAGTCCGGCTCCGTGATTTACTTACCGTGAGTCGAATCACAGGGGTGCTCTGTCCTCCATGTGGCGCCATCTCGTGTAAATGTCCACCAATTTCCTCGTATTTGATTGCATTAATTGAACACCGTCGGAATTGCATGTCGTTTTCTGTCATTGTCCCTGTCTTATCAGTAAACAGGTACTCCACCTAACAATTATAATGACAGGATTAATGTCCCCTGATCCCACATAAAATCTGTGAATAATTATAATGACAGGATTAATGTCCCCTGATCCCACATAAAATCAGTGAATAATTATAATGACAGGAT
The DNA here is from genome assembly GCF_947568905.1 of Ostrea edulis. Lineage (NCBI taxonomy): Eukaryota > Metazoa > Mollusca > Bivalvia > Ostreida > Ostreidae > Ostrea > Ostrea edulis. Next base: position 68,085,773 of record NC_079172.1, on the reverse strand, counting down.
TATTGTCCTCTGATCTCACATAAAATCAGTGAATAATTATAATGACAGGATTATTGTCCTCTGATCTCATATAAAATCTGTGAATAATTATAATGACAGGATTAATGTCCTCTGATCCTATATAAAAATCAGTAAATAATTATAATGACTGGATTAATGTCCTCTGATCCTACATAAAATCAGTGAATAATTATAATGACAGGATTAATGTCCTCTGATCCCACAAAAAATCAGTGAATAATTATAATGGCAGGATTAATGTCCTCTGATCCTACATAAAATCAATGATGTAGAAATATTGAGATATCTTTAAACTTGGAAATACTGGTGGCAGTATATTAGTCTTTGTAAAAATGAAATCAATCTAAGTAAAACAAAAATGTTTATGACTGACCTCGAGGTCTGCACACAGTTTAGTATTCTGTTACCAAGCAACCAGTGACTGGCATCAGTAATACAATACACAAAAGAGTTCTCATCGAAACATGTGGTTAGGAGAGGGGGAGGTAACATGACAATGAATGAGAAGAAAAAATGAACGGGAGATTGTGTTTAATACATTGTATGTTCTTTTTGAGAAGTTTACTTAAGAATGACTTTGGTCTTAACGTGCAGTCTCGGAATCCTGAGACAGATGAGACAGATGATCAATTAAAATTTCATGATCTACCGTGTTGTATCTGTACAAATGCATCTACACATATTGACTGACCGAGGTTTTGATGTGATGTGTTGGGCTGGGAGGTACAGAAACTTATTGGGGGAAAATGTCTCCCCAGCTCCCCAAATTGGAGTGCACCAAACCTCCTCCCTTCAATGTACTGCATGGTAAGAAGGAGAAAGCATGGACAGGACCATAAACATTATGAACTCTGATAAGGCATATAGGAGAAGTGTTCACAAGCTATGTTACACCCTCCACCCCTCTTAGATCCACTATAACTTTTAGAAAAATAATTGAATCTTCCTGTTTTGACATGGTTGTGGTATGGAAGGGTTAATATGATAAGAAATAAGAAGAAAAGAAAAACAGTGAATGTAAGATGTTTAATATGTTCTTTTTGACAAGTTTATCAAGAACGACTTCTGTTTACACCAGTCTTGGAATCCTGGGACAGATGAAAAATTAAAATTTTATGATATTCCATCTTGTATGTGTATAAATGCATATACGAAATATAAGAAATGACTGACAGATTGACTAACCTGACCGAGTTCTTTTTTTTTTAATTTTTTTTTTTAGGTCGGATGTGTTGGCCTGGGCAGTGGTGAGAACTCGGTCAGGTTAGTCAATCTGCCGCAGTCATATGACTGCGACAGATTGACGAACCTGACCGAGTTCTTAGTTTAAGTCGGATGTGTTGGCCTGGGCAGTGGTGAGGCATAATGATTGTGAGAAATTGACTAACCTGACCGAGTTCTTCGTTTAGGTCGGATGTGTTGGCCTGGGCAGCGTTATCTAAATCCTCATCATACATTTCTAAATCCCATTGCAAAAACCTAGAACCCACAAACTTCTGGATCTCTGAAATCGAATATATAGCAGATTTTAAAATTGCACAAATCCATATAGCCTGATAATTTCCTATTGTCGTTTAACAATCAAGGTCCATATGATCATCTTCTCTTTGTCATTAGAAAATACGTTGATTATAACAATATTCTACAAAAAATGTATTATCACCTGCATATGGTGTTTATGTATCTCAAGTGATTCGATATGCAAGTACTTGTTCTGCGTAAGGTCAGTTTTTGATCGGGACAGGCTACTAACAAACACGATAATGTTACAGTGGTTTCTAGAGTCTCGTTTAAAGTCATCATTTCGCAAATTATATTGTTTTTATAACGATCTAGTTTGCCAATACAACTTGTCATTGGGTCAAATGCTGTCTGGCGTGTTTCATACCGATTGCTAGGTAGTTCTTTACATACTCATTTCAAATAAAGATCACTCCGTTAACCTGATGAAGTTATAAGGCTCACGGCGGATGTGACTGGTCGACAGTGGATGCTTACACCTCCCAAGCACCTGATCTAATCTCTGGTACAGTAAAACTCGAATATAGCGAACACGGATATAGCGAAATTACGGCTATAGCGAAGTGAAAACGATTTCCCCGGCAAATTCTTTATATATTCTATATAAAAATCTGAGTCTGTAACGAACACGGATATAGCGAATTTACGGATATAACGAAGTAAATTCCTATTCCCCTTGAATTAAAAATGAACGTAAAAATCACCTTTTATAACGAATTTATTTTTTTTCATTTTAAACTCTTTGTGATTTTTAACAATCGATTTCCATTGACATAAAGGATCCACACTTATTACAAAATTTCTGTTTGTATTTTTCTCCGAAAAGGTTGTTAACGCAAAACAATACTTATACATACGTTTAAGAAATATATTGTCGGTATTGTTTACTATTCTCGTTAATTAAATTTGAAGTTTGATTCCATTTGTTTTATTGTACACTCCATTATTTGTGTAAAGCAACAAGTAAATGACAATTGCAATATACTGTACATGTATGTATTGCGCAAACTTTTGTTGACATTTCTCTCTCGACATGTTCTTGCATGACTTAATAATCCATCAAGATAAATTATCATATATAAATCAATGTGTATATTTCTTGTATAAAAATATTTCTTCTCGAAATATATAGGCTTCATTTCACTTGAAGCCAATACAAACGGAAGTATATCGATTGCTGCTTTTTTATATAACTGGTATACATGTAGAACAAATCAGTTTTATAACGAATTCGTTATATTTAAAGTATGAATTCGCTATAAACGTATAGCGAATTACTCTTATAGCGAATTTTTATAGAGGATCCCCAGAAATTCGCTATATCAGAGTTTTACTGTATATCCAGGGTCCGTGTGTGCCTAAATCGTAATTTTGTATTCCTAATACATGTAGGAGTTATGAGATTGATTCCCCAGTGTGTTCAAGAACAGTTAGGAATCGGTGGCTGAAGTTTCATTTAAGGTCGCGCTGTCCCCATGTTAGTCCGTTACTTACATAGAGGCGATGTCAATGTCGAATGCAGTGGCTGCTTGCACATGCTTTTATAAATCGATTGGCCCATTGGAGACGCGTGTTGTTCACTGACGACTCGTGCTTCACGCTTTACAGGTCAGATGGACGACAACGTGTCTATTGATATCGTGGTGAGCTATATTCTGACGCTTGCGTAACGGAAAACGACAGATTCGGGGATAGTCTGTTATGTGATGGGCAGGGATATATCAAGGCGTGAAAACACCTCTCCTGGTTATTTATGACAATCTTACATCAGTAAAAGATCGGGATCAGGTCTTGAGACCACACGTCGTTCACCAACGTAAGCTTACGTTGCAGCTAGACAACGAGAGGCCCCATGTTGCTAGGGTTTGTTTTCAGTTTGGATCAAAACATCCAAGTGCTTCATTAGCCACCATACTGTTCAGATTTGTCCTTAATCGAGCATTTGTGGGACGAGCTGGGCAGTAGCGTTTGGGAGAACGTGAACGTCCCATTTAACATCACTAAACACACACATATCCTTAATCAAGAGTTAATAATAGTCCTAAAAGGACAATAAACACCTTGGTCAATGATAAGGATAGTAAGAACAGCGACTGAAGTCAGGGGTGGGCACACACGCTACTGATTTGGATCGGGAACGGCGTAGAGTACCCTTGTTTTTACGGTATCCACGCAAACGCTTTCTATGATAGGACAACAAAAATCATCAAAATATATTCAGTAAAGAGAAACCGAAACAATGAACTAATCATGAATGAATCAGGTAAAATAACTATCGAAAATAAACTTTTCTTCTTTCCGCTAGTACATATATATTATTTGAAATAATTTTCTAAGCTGTCTGCTTATGGCTACCACTCAATGAGGTTTAAACAGGAAGAGGAAGTGGTATGATTTGGTAGCTCATACCACTAATTGGTATCTCTATAGTCAACTTGTACAAAGTTGTATTCCATCAATTTGTATATATAGTAGGTTGTCACTCAATTAAAAGCTCATGCTTAACCTGGGTGTCTCTCCCCATCTGCATCAAAGCATGAAGGCAGGTTACTCATGGCTAGGTGATATGTCATGGAGTGTTGGTTTGTTTCACTTAATGCTTGGGGTCCGATGCAGTCAGAGCTAGGTCCCCCTCTATCTCTATAAAAAGGAGGAGAGGCTACAAGCCTGTTGGAATTAAAACTGAACGGTGACTTATACAAGTAGCAAGCGAGAGACAGGGTGAAAAAACTGGGTCTTGTATACCTGGCCACCAGGCGTGGTTTGTAATATAAGACATGGAGTGGTTCCATGTTAAGCCTGGTTCCCATCTGGCACTCGCATCAAAGCAGGCCACTAGTTTTGCCCACCGTTCATTGGTATACTAGTTGTCTCCCTAGATTCCTACAAAAATTTTGGGGCCATTCGTATCCACTACTAGTGTAATATAGTTTGATTGAACAATAAAAGGTTAAATACAACTTGGTGTTGTCATTGTTATTCAGTGCCTAATTTGGATAACATTGTGAGCGATGTTGGCTCAGCTACATGCTACACTTGACTTTTTCATCTTCAATTAAAGATGTTTGTACAACTTTTCTGATAGATGAGGATGTTTGTACAACTTTTCCAGTGGTCTGTGTTTACCATTTTGTATTGCTTGTGGGAGTTATGGAGATTGATCACTGTTCGTTGTCTTCACCTTTCATATGTAACTTGTAGCAAAATGCTGGTGATCTTAAAATATAACTTCTTGGTTTTTTTCTTTTGGTATTTTTATTTTGACGATTGTTTTTTTTTTTTTTTTTTTTACTATTTTCTGAGCGACTACATGATTATATAGTTACTCTCGGTACATCTGTATCTTTCAATGATTGATCAATGGCAGAAAAATAAAATTTTTGTTCTCAATGCGCTCAGTGATATTGGTAGAAAAAAAATCCTGGCAGATGGTAAAGTGGTTTATTTTTAAAATAAATTAACGATAAATGGCACTAGACTGGTTTTGTCACATAAGAATTGAACTTCAAAATATCTATTTCATATCTCCAAAATATCACATGGATGATTCCCATTAGTATGCCTTATGATATATACATGCCTAGCTTTTACTTTATACTTACCAACAGTAACATACAAAGAAATAGGAATGATGTAGTTGTAAAGAATCATGAAGGAGAGAAAATCTGATATCACATTCTTAGCCTGTCAAAAAACAAGAAAATGAAAATCAATCAAGCATTCCAATTACTCTATAAATATACTGCAAACCAACTTTTATTCGTGTGTGAGAAATTATCATGAGGTTCTTGACGTTGTCGTCGTGAATATTTTTCCCAGCGAAACAGTCCTTTAATGTCTCCTATTTGTTAAGATTATCTTTACAGTTGTTTATGAAATTATTTGCCACCAACCAGTTTACCACTGGTAAAATCAAGTCATCAGAAATTAAAGTTGGTTTACAATAAAATTTCAATGACACAGTCACAGTTTCATAGATTTCTACTCATATATATATATATATATATATATATATATATATATATATATATATATATATATCTTCACACAATTCTCTACATTGGACATATATACTCCTACCCAAATTGTTTACATGGGTTTTTTCTTTCACATAGAATAAATCTATTATACTGGACATCATTACAGTTAAACCTGCCTAACCCGACATGTACTGGGAGACAAATGTTTCGTTGGATTGCACTGTGTGTCAGAATAAACAGTGTAAAAACAATGAAGATATGAAATTGAGAACGAAAATGAGGGTCGGATTGTCCAGTGAAACGGATAAGACCGGTGTCGGATTAGGCAGTTTTCACTATACAATTTTCATCTCTTTCAAGAAGTCTATCAATAAGATCTCTTTACGATAATGACTTTTGTGATAAACAGTTTCTGCTTGTGTACCCTAATCATATTGTACACCTACATTTACATCCTGCTTGGCATCTGGTATGTACCATGGATTCCCGACACTGTCCTGACCCATATACCAGTACGAAAGAATAGTACTCGCTAATACTTCCAACAACAAGATCACAAGGAATGTAATCAGGTACTTATTCATACCTCTAAAATCAAACGTCAACCACATTAACAAAGTTCAACACCATTCATTAGATATTTCACTGCTACATTCATTATATACTACAATGTCGAATTCATTAAATATTTCAATGCTGTGGTAAGTTATTTGCATACCTTTCAACTCTGGAAAACTTGGTGCTTTTGGCCTTTGAATTCAAGGCCATTTTTGTATCTGGACCCGTATAAATTGCACAACCTAAATATACACATAATGTAATATTTAGTTTCACAATAATGTAACACTGCATCTACATACAAGTGGAAACGGGCCCTGTTTAACAATAGAACTTACGACCACGACTAAAAATGTAACATACTTGTAAACAATAATCAACTTAATTACATAATCAAATTCTTCTTTACATTAAAATCACAATTTTATGAACGTAAAGATTAAAATAAATCGCAAAAGAAGATTTTGATCTTAGTCGTAAGTTCTTCTGTAGAACATGGCCTTGAAGCCCATTTTGATCTTAGTCGTAAGTTCTATAGAACATGACCTTGAAGCCCATTTTCATCTTAGTCGTAAGTTCTGTAGAACATGACCTTGAAGCCCATTTTGATCTTAGTCGTAAGTTCTATAGAAAATGACCTTGAAGCCCATTCTCACAATATATGGAAACCGGAGTCTATCTTACATCTATAAAATATGAGGAAGAACATCTGCTAATAATAAAACAGATATCAGTACCTGTGTATCTATAGTTCACACGGCATTATCATCTAATAAAGGTTTTTTAAAACACTCAGTCACTCAGATTACCATATACAAAAGGTGTATTTTTAAGTCTGGCTCCCCGAAGCAGGATGTTTTCTGGTCCCAAGGATTTCAGAACATGGTGGGAATCATTGTACACTTTTATACGACCAATAAACTTGTAGAGATCTGCAATAGGTTTCGGACATTCAATGTTGGCACATAGATCGGTGAATACGCCTTCTTTCTGGAACCTTTTCGTCTCCGGAACACAAAAATGAGTCTGCAAGAAAGTGAGCAATATCGGTATTTCAGGAACAAGGAATAATTCATCTGGGTAATCTAGCTCATATCATTAAAACAATAATTCATCTGGGTAATTTAGCTCATATCATTAAAACAATGAATAATTCATCTGGGTAATCTAGCTCACATCATTAAAACAATGAATAATTCATCTGGGTAATCTAGTTCACATCATTAAAACAATGAATAATTCATCTGGGTAATCCAGTTCACATCATTAAAACAATGAGTAATTTATCTGTGTAATCTAGCTCACATCATTCAAACAATAATTCATCTGGGTAATCTAGTTCACATCATTAAAATAATGAATAATTCATCTGGGTAATCTAGCTCACATCATTAAAACAATAATTCATCTGTGTAATCTAGCTCACATCATTAAAAAATGAATAATTCATCTGGGTAATCTAGTTCATATCATTAAAATAATGAATAATTCATCTGGGTAATCTAGCTCACATCATTAAAACAATAATTCATCTGTGTAATCTAGCTCACATCATTAAAACAATGAATAATTCATCTGGGTAATCTAGTTCATATCATTAAAATAATGAATAATTCATCTGTGTAATCTAGTTCATATCATTAAAACAATGAATAATTCATCTGGGTAATCTAGTTCATATCATTAAAACAATGAATAATTCATCTGGGTAATCTAGCTCATATCATTAAAATAATGAATAATTCATCTGGGTAATCTAGCTCACATCATTCAAACAATAATTCATCTGGGTAATCTAGCTCATATCATTAAAACAATAATTCATCTGGGTAATCTAGTTCACATCATTAAAACAATGAGTAATTCATCTGTGTAATGTAGCTCATATCATTAAAACAATAATTCATATGTGTAATGTAGCTCATATCATTAAAACAATGATTCCTCTGGGTAATCTAGCTCATATCATTAAAACAATGAATAATTCATCTGTGTAATGTAGCTCATATCATTACAACAATAATTCCTCTGGGTAATCTAGCTCATATCATTAAAACAATGATTCATCTGTGTAATGTAGATCATATCATTAAAATAATGAATAATTCATCTGGGTAATCTAGCTCACATCATTCAAACAATAATTCATCTGGGTAATCTAGCTCATATCATTAAAACAATAATTCATCTGGGTAATCTAGTTCACATCATTAAAACAATGAGTAATTCATCTGTGTAATGTAGCTCATATCATTAAAACAATAATTCATCTGTGTAATGTAGCTCATATAATTAAAACAATGAATAATTCATCTGGGTAATCTAGCTCATATCATTAAAACAATGAATAATTCATCTGGGTAATCTAGCTCATACAGTGCACTTAACACTGAAACTGGTTCTCAAACTCTCTCAGATATCAAAAGAATGGGTATCTATGCTACATTTAATGGAAGAATGGATACTTCATCTGGGTAATCTAACTCATATTGTGCAGTTAACATCAAAACTGGCTCTCAAATTCTCAAAGATATTTTGATATAAAGCAGAATAGGTATCAATCTTAAGCAACATTTAGTGGATATATTTCCTACGGTACATTTAGTGGATATATTTCCTAAGGTACAGAAAGTGGATGAAAAGGTGAAGTTAACGAACAGTGATCAATCCCATACCTTCTATAAGGTATGCAATTACTTTTTACCATTTTTGTTAACGAAGCAACTGTCTATGTCAAAATTTCTAGTCTTTCATTTATCGTGAGCAATTGTCATATGAAGTGTTGGAAAGCCATACGTTTTGATATTGTGAATTTGAGAAAAGTTTTATGATTTGAAATTTGCTAGTTCTTTAGATTTATTTTATGTTAGAGTATTATGATAGTTTTGGATTGTTGCAATTAAAACTGTAAAGCCATATCTTATCGTTAGAAAAGGTTGTAAAATATTTGTAACAATCGGTGATCGAACACGGGGCCTTTTCATTAATATTTAGCTGATTTAACCACTGAGTTACAAAGTAAGGTGATATTACTACAACATAAGATTTAAACATTTCGAAAATCATACAAGAACTCTTCACATCGAGGAGATGAAAAAATTATTTTTATAAAGAAAATGTCAGAAATGTCGCATCCTTAATTCTTTTTAATGAAAGGTGAAAATAACGAACAGTGATCAATCTTATAACTCTTATATAAGCAATGCAAAATACAGAGTTGTGCAAACACGGACCCCAGGGTATACCAGAAGTTGTATATATAATGTTTCTCCATTACAAACTTACGACCAAATGAATATTTGTAGAAGGGGGACATAAAACTTGGCCAAATGACCAATTGTTTCTGCACTATTTAACGATAAACGCACTGTCTGATCATTAGCAGTCTGAACCTGTAATATTTGTCATTTACAAAATAATGCTTTGAGACTTTTACAGCTTTTGTGAAAAACTTCATGTAAACAAATTGTCACAGTGCATCAAGCTTTTATTCTCAATGTCCAGGAATAAAGAGGAGAGTCTTGAAAGGTTGTACTATTTTAGACATTCATTTTTTCAGTTTATTTTCTACATCTAGGGCTCAACAATGGCAGTGAACACAAAATTCATAATTTTTGTTCCCTATGCCCAATTGTTACTTTAGAGCAATTTTGGTGCAAATTGTTCATGCAGTTTCTGAGATGTCCAAATGTTATCAACGATGCATGATCGGCAACAATAGATGGCCACTAATAGCAAAATGTCATCAAAGTGGCTCAAATGACCCAAATGCATAAGGTTGGATGTTCAAATCTATAATTGTGTTCCGGTTTAACTGCTCGACTGATTACCTTTAAATTGGTTTCGCCATCTAAGTTAGCTGTTGTGACGTAACATTTCCCCTCGGGATCATGGGAGGATATCATCACCAAGTCACATGGGAAACCTTGATTTGCTTCCACTTTCACTATGTCTCCCACCTATCAAGAAATCAACAGCAAATGTAAAACAGATGTTCGTCATCTTCGCCTTTCATGGACAAATTGATTACTGTAGAGTTTACATATGCCTTGGTGGTCCTCATGTTTTTCGTTTTGTACATGTATCTTCAGATACAAAATCAAATGAGCACTGTGCTCCTAATTTTTCTGAATATGAAAATGTTTGCACCGTATGAATTTTAGTACAGAACCTATCTTCATAACAAATGAGTGCTCTTCCTGAATCAGATTTTTAACCGGAACTTTTAATACGTTTTACTTGAGATGTCTTATTAAGATAAATGATACATATTTCGTTGGCTTTATGGCTAGTTTTACAAACTGTTTACAATGTATATCATGTCTTACATTAATTTTATGCATGGTGTGCCTGTTCAACATTCTGTCCTTCACTTGGGTGTTGTCACCTACATTAACATTCTGTCCTTAACTTGTGTGATGTGACCTACATAACAGTCTGTCCTTCATTTGAGTTATGTGACCTACATTAACATTCTGACCTTGACTTGAGTGTTATGACCTATATTAACATGCTATCCTTGATTTGCGTACCTTTATATTTAGACCTTGACTTAAGTTATATGACCTACATTTACGTTCTGTCCTTGACCTAATTGACCTACATTAACATTCTGACCTTGACTTGAGTGTTATGACCTATATTAACATGCTATCCTTGATTTGCGTACCTTTATATTTAGACCTTGACTTAAGTTATATGACCTACATTTACGTTCTGTCCTTGACCTAATTGTTGTGACCTACATTAACATCCTGTCTTTGACCTAAGTGTTGTGACCCAAATTAATATTCTGTCCTTGATCTAAGTGTTGTGACATATATTAACATCCTGTCTTTGACCTAAGTGTTGTGACCCAAATTAATATTCTGTCCTTGATCTAAGTGTTGTGACATATATTAACATCCTGTCTTTGATCTAAGTCTTGTGACATATATTAACATCCTGTCTTTGATCTAAGTGTTGTGACATATATTAACATCCTGTCTTTGATCTAAGTGTTGTGACCTACATTAACATCCTGTCTTTGATCTAAGTGTTGTGACATATATTAACATCCTGTCCTTGATTTGAGTGTTCAACATTCTTTCTTTGCCTTAAGTGTTGTGACCTACCTTAATGTTCTGTGCCTTTATTTGTGTCAGCTCACCATTGTGGACGATGAATGCTTTTCTATTGTTGACCTCATTGTCTGCTTTGTGTCGTAACCAGTCCTCATACCCCTGTAAAAACAAACACACTCTCAGAAATATTTAGAAGTGTAACCAGTTCTCATAACCCGTAAACAACAAACACACCATCAGAAATATTTAGAAGTGTAACCAGTCCTCATACCCCTGTAACAAACACACTATCAGAAATATTTAGAAGTGTAACCAGTCCTCATACCACTGTAACAAACACACTATCAGAAATATTTAAAAGCAAAATTGTCTCATTATTGTTTACAGCGGTATGAGAATAATTTGGTATGCTCTATGCCCCGGGAACTACACCATTTTATGCCCTCTGCCCCGGGAAATGCGCTGTTTTAAGCCACATACCCCAGGAATTGTGCCGTTTTATGCCCTCTGCCCTGGGAACTGTGCTGCATAGTGCATTTACGACGTCATACACATTAAATGTTTCTGATGAAAAGTTTAGGATTTATGAACTCGGACGCCTGAACGGACGGACGGACTGACAGACATGACGGCGACTATATGCTCCCCTGAAATTTTTCTTGGAGCATAGATATTATTGGGTTGATTTATGTCCTCTCTTCTGTTAAACAAACACAGACTTATATTCGTGGACTGTTAGTCCCCGAGGGTCTCTACAACCCAGTAGCTAAGTACTTCGTTACTAGCTTGAAAATACGGATGTATATTCATTGCTGTTTTAAAATTTAGAAATTCATTTCAAAATTAAGGATTATCTCCCTCATGCATAGCTCTTACCCTTGGACGAATTTGGCTCCACTTGTTTGGCACGCTGTTTTTGGCTATATTTAGATCTAAAACTTCATAGTTATTTCGGATTTCAAACATTTCGGTTGAGCATCACTAAAGAGACATTATTTGTCGAAATGCGCATCTGGTGCATCAAAATTGGTACCGTATAAGTTTTACATTCACATGTTTGATAGCTGTGAATGTTGTGCCCCCTAAATAATGTCGCACCTTTTTGATGGCTGTGTAACTCCAAACATTCGTGGGACTATGCAGATGTGCCCTCTATAACATCTTACCTGTTTGATGGCTGTGACAGTAACTACAAACACTCATGGAACTATACAGATATACCCCATATAACCTCTAATCTGTTTGATTTCTGTGACAGTTCTGCCCTCCTTAAAATCAAACACACATGGGACTATATGAGATGCACCCCCTCCCCTACAATCTTTCACCTGTTTGATGACTGTGACAGTGAATACAATCTCTCACCTGTTTGATGGCTGTGACAGTGACTACAATCTCTCACCTGTTTGATGGCTGTGACAGTGACTACAATCTCTCACCTGTTTGATGGCTATGACAGTGACTACAATCTCTCACCTGTTTGATGACTGTGGCAGTGACTACAATCTCCCACCTGTTTAATGGCTATGACAGTTACTACAAACACTAGAGGGACTATATAGATGTACCCCACTACAATCTCTCACCTGTTTGATGGCTGTGACAGTTACTACAAACACTAGAGGGACTATACTGGTGGCCGAACTCACAGGACTATCCATTATCAACTGAAAAACAATTACATTGATTGTATAAAATATTCAAATGAATTAAAACTACAAAGTAAGCATAAGAGTCTATTTACTACCAACACAAACAGTTGAAACATGATGTAATGTGATAGCTTATGCAAAGTTTAATAAACACAATGGAAGTACATCTGTATTATGTAAAACTTATACGGTACCAATTTAGATGCACCAGATGTGCATTTCGACAAATAATGTCTCTTCAGTGATGCTCAACCGAAATGTTTGAAATCCGAAATAACTATGAAGTTTTGGAGCTAAATATAGCCAAAAACAGCGTGCCAAAAAAGTGGAGTCAAATTCGTTCAAGGATAAGAGCTATTAAAAAATGATATTTTATTTCTTACATTTATATTTTCTATTTTGATTTGTGTTCTTACCGAGCTTCGATGAGTATGTAGCAGATGACCAAAATAACGATCGTAGAACACAAAATATAGTTCGTTAGAGTTTTATCAAATAAAAAATTAGGAACAATATAAAAGAGAATATAAGATAGAGATATTTAATTGAAAATGTTAAAAAAAGACGAAACATGTGTAAAATAAAGGTAATATAGAGCGTAAAGTTAACTGAAATGACGACAAGAAGAGCAGAGTAAACTACATCCGTGATGTGATTTGGGCGCGATCAGCGATGGAGAATCTGGTGTCGGTCTAGCTTACTAAGTTGAAAACGCTTGTTGATCACAGATTTTGACAGAAATTCAAAGGATCTGAGAGAATTGATGGTGGATATGATGGGTCAAGTTAACGTTAAGCTCTTAGTCAGGTTTTTGGAAAGAAACAACGGTATGTTCATCGTTAGGACTCGCGGTAAACGTAGCCATGCAGGAGACGATTCAAGACAGTAGGACAGATTTAGACAAAGTGCAGGTAGGTTGCGTCTTTTATTTACCTTCAATGTGTGTAAAAGAAAATAAAAACGAACTGACGGAGTTTTTGTTCCCTTGAGAAATTTCTGTTGTAGGATTTTAATGAAGACTCGCACCGGTACCCTGAAATGAACATCTAAATTTTTCGAGCCTCGAAACCAGCCTCGCTTATGATCAAGCCGAGTCATAGCTGTGATGGAAGTTGCCAGGAAACAATAGGTTAACTTATCATCATAAAGTAAATAGGCTTTTAACTCGGTCTACATGTCTTCGCTACCAATATCATAGAACTTTATAAAATCGCCATGCAGAAGTTGAAGACGGTATTACTGTATAAAATGAAACAACAGAATGATATGTTTAATGTTTATCTGTTATAAATTGATGAAATTCTTGTTTGTTTACAAAATAAAATCTGTATAAATATCCTTCTGCGTTTTTTTTTGTTTGTTAATGATATCATTGCAGTGGCGGATCTAGGCTTTACGAAGGGGTGTGTGGGTGGGGGCGAAAGTCAAGTATTAGCCAAAATACTCAGCCATTTTGGGTGCCAATCTGGAATTTTACTCGCACTATTTCTATTATTTAAATTTGTGGCGAGAGTGGGGGGTATCTAAATCCCCCACTGTATTGCATAAGCAAGAACCCAGGTGAAAATACAGGAACTGACTTTTGAAGCGGTGATTGTATTCATACGCAAGAACAAACTGATCACGTGACCAAATTCATGTCAAACGAAATTGAACATCGATTTCATTAGTACTGTAATGTAATTAAAGTGCATTGGCAAATGTAAATATATAAAAATGTGCACACAATGAAGATATGGCACATAAACAGACACTTTAGTTGAAATCTTATTTGTAAGCGCATTATCGATTCCCCCGTCATAGGTTAAGAGCCGATTGATCTCTTATCATAAGAGGAAGACCCTGATCCATGACTCTATACAGTGAATGTATGCTCCTCTAGATGAGGAAGGGGAAAAGTCGCAATCTCGAAATCTGTCACTTGTTTTTACTTTGTAGATGCTTAAACTTTGTCCTTTTGTATTTCAACATTGCAAATAACTTTTAAACAGGAAATGTGAAGGAAGTTCCTCTCCATAAGATTCAGATTTAGTGCAGCGAGTCATATACTTATAATTTTAGAAATGACCTTTTTATAGGTGATATACATTTCTATGGAAAGGAAGGATCACACACTCCGTATAGATTGTGAAAATGATAGAACAAGTAAACATCCAATCACACACACAACAATTTTGACTCATTTTCTATCTCAAATCCTAGAACCGATTTAGATTCCCCCCTAAGGAACCACTTTTAGTAAACAAAATATAAGCTAAAACATTGTCGTACACATGTAAATAATGCTATAACTATCTGTAATGATGAGACAAACAATATACCGTATATTGGCTTTTTCCGGGTTAATTTCATTTGCATACTTCTCTTCTTTATATTGCAACATGAAATGTGAAGATAACGAACAGTCTAATAACTCCTATAAAGAATGTAAAATAAACAGTTGGGCAAACACGGTCGGTCCCTGGATATACCAGAAGTGGGATCAAGTGCCTTTGAGGAGTAAGTATCCCTTGTCGACTGGTCACACCCGCCATGTGCTCTATATCTTGATCAGGTAATACATACAATGTGTTGTGCTGTAATTTATTAATGAATCCCTGTTGTTTATTAGATTTAATTTTCACTACTAATTTCTTGGTCACATATTGTGAACAAAATCATTTGTCTTATTCAGTATTATTGGGGGTGGGCGCAAAATATACTACTCAAAATTTGATAAGGATCATAGATATTTTTCTGTTAAAAAGATTGATAACTGCATAACTGGCAATATTGTGTCTAAGTGAAATCAAAAACGTCTTCAACAAACTTGCACGTGCATTTCATGCCATGGGAAATGCGTTTCTCGTCACAGTTTATGCTTTTGCTTCCATTGCACGATTTTCACTCAGGCATCAGTGTCTGATTCTTTCTAAAATTTCAAAGTCACTTGAGTGTTTACACTACGTTTATCAACACAATGCCCCCTCAACGTGTAAGGCGTCGCCTGACGACAGAACAACTGGGCAGATGCATTGGAATACTTGACACAGGCTATTTACAACGTAGCGTTGCAAATGCACTAAACGTCAGCCAGATCGTTGTAAACAGGGCCTGGAACCGACAGCAAACTTTTGGTACAGCAGCACACCGACATTGGGGTGGTCGTCAGAGGTCGACAACCCAACGCCAAGACCATTTTGTGGCTCTTCAGGCACGACGACACCCTTCTGGACAGCAACCAACCTACGTAACGACCTCATGAACGCCCCGGAGGTGAATGTGTCTACTCAGACGATACGGAATCGGCTTCACAATGCAGGTCTCAACTCGAGAAGGGCATGTGTTCGATTCCCTCTGACTGTTCGACACCGGCGGGAGCGATTGGACTGGGCTGAAGATCATGTCACTTGGACACAGAACGATTGGGTTCACCGATGATCCAGGTATTGTTTGGACTTTACAGACAGGAGGCACTGAGTGTGGCGACGACAACGTGAACGTTTCCATGATACCAACATCAGTGAACATGACCGTTATGGTGGTGGTTCCATCATGGTCTGGGGTGGAATCAGCAGGGATGGAAGAACAGATCCTCATGTCCTGGAGAGAGGAACAATGACGGGAGTGCGGTAACGGGATGAGATCCTCGAAGTTTACGTCAGACTCTACGCTGGTGCTGTTAGCCCTGAGTTCATCCTGATGGATGATAACGCCCGTCCTCATCGCGCCAGGGTGGTGGAGCAGTACCTTCAGCAGGAGACAATTGTCCGTATGGACTGGCCACCGCGCTCGCCGGACTTGAACCCGATTGAGCATGTATGGAACATGCTGTAGGTTGCCCTTTCACGCCGTAGAGCACAATCCACGACTTTGGCAGAGCTCGGAAACGCCCTCGTGGAAGAGTGGAACAACCTTCCCATTGGAAACATCCGGGTGCTTATTGACAGCATGGCTCGACGTTGTCAAGCCGTCATTGATGCAAGGGGAGGCCATACCCGATATTGACACTTCATCGACTAAGTGTAATGATGGACTATCCCCAAAACTGTGTAATTCTTTCTCTGGTTTGCTGTTAACTTTTTGTAATGAAATGCCTTTTGGTGTTGTTATCAGATTTCAAGCATTCCGTATTGATAAAAGTTCATGCCGTTCATGAATTTTCATTCATAGCCTGAGTAAACACGTTTCTGAGTCAAATTTATGTCTTTTATTATGTTAATGGTAAATTACACACATATAACCTAGTGATCCATATCAAATTTTGAGTAGTATATTACAAGATCGACATATGGACTCATAGAGGCAACACAGTGCATATTGATTATACCTGGTTAATGTATCACGATTATTAATTATTATTATTAAATTTCAGGTAACAGGGCTGGAAACTCAACGAAATTAAGAGCCAACCACAGTACTAGCTTTACTGAATGTGGTCATCGCTGTTCTAAATCTGCCAGTTCCGATTTTCTGTTTTGTAAAGTTTATTATTTTTTTCATGAATTAATTTTGTAATAAACCTTATTTGTGACATGTGTGACCAGATATGGTATTGTGAAATAGAACTCGTCATTATCTACAACTTTTGTTATTTATGTGTGCACAAATTATTTTTGCCTGAAAAGATATTAAGGAAAATGTATCAAAATTGCAAGAAAAATATGTCGAGCATTTCAGAGCCCTAGCAAAAACCGGCGTCTTTTACATAAAAAAGATCGCAATATGTCACATCACATCTATCACTAAACACGATGTTGTTGTGAACAACGAATAGGTCTTTCGTTCAAATTTGAAATGATGTGATCAAACTTTCCTACAATTTTTCCTATGAATCGCTATTTCAGTAATCAATGATTGTTTTGTATTGGGGATATCAGGAAACCCTATATCACATCTACCAAGTCTCCTCTACAATCACAGAAAATCTCATCTACCAAGTCTCCTCTATAATCACTGAAAATCTCAACTCGATATTTCTAATATTTTCCTAGAATATTCAAGGACAACGTAACCATCTGAAAATCGTCAATACACTACGTAGTCAGTGACGTAATCAAAATGGAAAGCAAAACCTATGGAGCTCAAGTAAATATCTGACATTCTTGAAATTTTAACAAAATCGGTGAACATATATCGAAGAAATCGCGTGCACAAAAGAAGTAAACATAATACTAGAGAAAAAAATAAAAATTACGATACCAATAAGGTCTTCCGTTGGAAATAGAAGGCCTTAGTACTAGAGAGAAAAACCTTACACTATCAGTAAGGTCTGTCGTTGGAAACAGAGTAAAACAGAAAGTTCCCAACTTTGTTTGGGGGAACTAATTGGGCAATATTTTAACGTAAATGTCATCTAAAAATATTGCCAAATCAATTCAACTTTGAAACCAATGGAAAATACTTGTGTGTATTATATACCAAATACATGTATTTCCCATTGGTTTCAAAGTTAAAATAATAGTATAATTCATTGATTATCTTTCAAACCTCTTCTAGCAAATCACTTCCTATGTTGTCCTTTAATGAAAAATAGACGGAGTTTTTCTTAATATTTAGTTTTACTTTGATGAAAATCATGTATCGGACACTTTAATAAAATCCTTTTCTCAATGTTTGTAAAATGAATATCGTACTCGTGTGTTTGTTATTGTTATAAAAGGGTCAACTGTGATAGGTTGATTATATGTTGATTAACGTCCCGCTCGAGAATTTTTCACTCATATCTGGGTCGAGGCCTCTGCTGGTGGACTGTTAGTCCCCGAGGGTCTCTACAGCCCAGTATCTAAGTACTTCGTTACTAGCTGGAAAATACGGATGTATATTTAATTGCTGTTATAAAATTTAGAAATTCATTTCAAAATTAAGGATTACTAGTATCTCCCTCATGCATAGCTCTTATCCTTGGACGAATTTGGCTCCACTTGTTTGGCACGCTGTTTTTGGCTATATTTAGATCTAAAACTTCATTGTTATTTCGGATTTCAAAGATTTCGGTTGAGCATCACTAAAGAGACATTATTTGTCGAAATGCGCATCTGGTGCATCAAAATTGGTACCGTATAAGTTTTACATCGAGACGTCACGATTGCTGATGAAGGGTTGCAATATTTAGGTCTATGCTCGGCGGTTACGGCCTATGACACAGGCACTTGTTTCTGTAAATGACTTATGACCTCTGTATACTAATAATAACACGGTGTTATTATCAGTATACAGAGGTCATAAGTTATTTACAGAAACAAGTGCCTGTGACCTATGAGCAGGGAGGGATCTCTATCGTGCCACACCTGTTGTAACATGGGGGCCTCGCTTTTTGCAGTCTCATCCGAAGGACCGCGCCATTTGGTCGCCTCTTACGACAAGCAAGGGGTACTGAGGAGCTATTCTAACCAGGATCTAGTCAATTGTGATTGCAAGAATGTTTGATTTGGATCCTATGGTAAATTTTATTTTGAAAGTGCATGCTCAATTAATCAATGTGGATCGCCCACAAAAATGAAATATGAAATATAATACCTGTATAATTCCCACACAAAGGAAATAGAAGTTGGCAATTTTTCTAAACTGTTCAAATAAATTCTTTGGTATGAAGTTCCAAACTGTGTACTGAAAGTAACGAAAAATGCATAAAAATTCACAGTAAATGAAAGGTGAAGAAAACGAACAGTGATCGATATCATAACTCCTATAAGCAATACAAAAGAGTTGGGCAAACATGGACCCCTGAATATACCATATATATGGTGGGATCGGGTGACTAGGAGTACGTAAAATGTGTATTTATATATTGGTATATGTTTTATATGCACAATACATACAGTTCACTAAAACCTTTAAGATATTTTAGTTGTGCCATTTTACACCTCAAACTTCAATATTTTGAATATTCATGCAGACCATATTAGATGATTAACATTCCGTTGACAAAACCTATCATCTACATTTTCAAAAAATAAAATAAATAAAGTAAATGAAACCCACTGTTTTTGTGACATCATATTTCAGAATAAGGAACATGTGATATGATTTTGATCTTTGCTAAGCAGCTATATCCATGACAATACATCACATTTTAACTTTTCTTTTTGATTTTCAAGGTCAAAGAATTATCACAATGAACTAAATGCTTTGCAAGATTAGGTGAGAAATTTTATGCTTGTACTAGAACCCTAGAAATATTAAAGCAAATTTCTACTAATTTCTACAGTAGTGATACATTTCTTTATCAAACAAGGACAATGTATAAAACAGTGTGATAAATCTGTATGACATAGAGTGTTGAATAATCGTGTTAAGCAAGCACTTGCAATAAACTTGGTTGCTATCATACTGTACTGAGTGTGATGAAAGTACTTTGAGATGAGAAATAAACGGCTAAGTCTGAGATTTATTAATCAAAATTCGATTCAATACTGTCAGTCACACGTATTTAATAATCCTCTATTTATGCATTCTTGTATTTTCGGATTTTCAGCTAATTTTCGTAAATGTTCAATTTGTTGTTTATATACAATTTGGGTAACGCCCATCTGGCTAATGTAACACCAACATAAAGAGCTTTCATGTAACACAGCAAACACTTAATAGTATTGACTGCTTGTCTCCCCTTTGAAAACTATCAGTGATTTTTTCTCTTTCAAATGAAATACAATCCTTTGAAAACCTGGATGATGAAATTCCGAATTCCTCCAAAGCTCTCAGAATGCAGGAATCTAAAAATTCTACTCATCGCGGAAGGGGTGGTCTTAAAATCTGCACTAATCAGCACACCTGTTGTGGCTCAATTTGAAATAAATGCCTGTGAGAACAGATCGCACCTTTGATGAGACCACCCTGTTGTTGGGGTAGTGCTGATGTTGATGTTTGACCACTTCCGGACTCTCACCGACTGGGGCTTTGTTGTCCACATAGATTGATCTGTCTGTAGGTATCTGACGTTTGAAATAATCCTAAAAACACAAGTGAAATCAAATTATTAAAACAAAATATCACAGGAGAAACATAAAAGTAAAATATGACCTACACTTCCTCCAGAATATTTTCTATGTTAATGTGCAGCCAACATAACATGTCTTAATTGATCACATTTCTAACTGGTTTATACCAGGCCATGGGGCATGTACAAAAATTCTGTAAAAAAAAAATTGGCACACATTCTACAACGCAAAAACTCAAATGTAACACAATATTGAACATGTTTTATGATAATGAGCATATTGTTAGCTATTCGTTAAATACTATACCTCCGATTTCTTTTTTTTCATTTTCCTCAATTTTAGTCAAATGGTGGAAACCTCTAATCATAGACATTTAACATCCTCCTTGTAAAGGTTTAAGATGCAGTCTTTTCCAGAAGGAAATGCATGTGTCAAATATCCTATTTGATAGATTTCATAGATAGAGACTCAGAGGATCTTCTTCAATCAATTTGATATATACTTGTGCAAAATGTGAAATCAGTATTCAATAATTTTACTCTATTGTTAAACGTATTGCACATATCCCTGTTATCATTCAGTGTGTTTGGAGATTTCAAAATTCCAAAATATCCTAATCCTAGGTTGAATTTGTTTTTATTTTAGAATATATCAATTTCTAAATCATTTTGTTTATTTTTTTTTTTAAATTTAAACCAAACATTTCCTTTTAAGAGATCTTGACATGAAGCAATTTTACATTTAAGATTTGAGATTGACGAACCATGCATGTTATATTGTACATTGCGGTGCACAAAAATATATCAAAACACTCTTATTTTTATAGAAATTTAGTAACAAGCAAGTCAGCTTTATTAAAAAATAGTATCATTTTTTGTAAAATATATGTAGATAATTTTTACATAGGGCACATTCTTATCATGAAAGTTAATTTCACATTCTTCTTACTGGGGTCTGATACCCTATATTTGAAACTAAGTGAGAAAAAAATTATACGATTGATTTCTATCTTATCATGCACAATAAGAAGTTTTGTTCCTTCGAACAAAATAACATAGTTTCAACAAAATTGAAAAAATTTTACGTATCTGTTTGGTATTACCTTATTTTCACACAGGACTAAATAAAAAAATTCTTTCTTGCTTTCTGCATAACCCACTTTGTGATGTTTGTGATTTAAGGCTATGCAACATCAGATAGGCCATGCAGATCAAGGCGTGCAGATCACTTGTTTACAATGCAGTAAGGAAGAATCAGACAGGAGAAAAATTTCCGAGGGAAATAGCATTGATGAGATTTTATGCATCAGTGGTTTATCAACCTCGTTCTAGAATGTCACGGTTTATCTTTGTAGTGGTTGTTCAACTTCGATTTAGAATGTTCATATTTGTCTATGTAGTGATGGATTAGCCTCGTTTTAGAAGGTCCCGATTTGTCTTCGTAATTATTTATCAGCCTCGTTTTTAATACCTTGATTTGTCTTTCTAGTGGTTTGACTCGTTTTAGAATACCCCGATTAGTGTATGTAATTGTTTATTAGGCCCGTTTTAGAATGTCCCGATTTGTCTTTGTAGTGGTCTATCAACTTCGTTTTAGAGTACCCCGGTTTGTCTTTAAAGATGTTTATTAGCTTCGTTTTAGAATGTCTCGGTTTGTTTTTGCAGTTATTTATCAGCTTCGTTTTAGAACACCCCGGTTTGTCTATGTTGTTGTTGTTCAGTTTAGTTTAAAAAGTGAGTTTATAAGAACAATTTTCAATGATATCTTTAAAACACAGAATAACCATTTTCACTAAACAAGTCATCTAGAATAACAAAAACCTTCTCATACAAAGATTTTTGAAAAAAGTACCTCGTTTAAAGTCAGCATTTTGTAAATTCTATGATCGTTATAACAATTTAGTTTGCCAATACAACCTATTATTAGGTGAAATGCTGTCTGACTTGTTTCATGTGACTGTTAGGCCGTTCTTGGCACACCGATTTTGACTTATCAAGATATACGGCTCACGATGGGAATGCTTACTTCTGATCCCACCTCTGGTATATCCAGGGGTCCGTGTTTGTCCAACTCTTTATTTTATATAGGAGTTATGAGATTAAGAACTGTTTGTTATCTTCGCCTTTCACTTGTCTTGTTTTGAAGGTTCTACTGCGTCAAAGTCGCGTGATATATACAGGGTATGTAGGATGTCTTTAGAAAACAAAGCTCCAAACAACTCTTTAGGTTTCATAAAGACCCCATTGGAAATAAGCCAATTACGGCTCTCATTGGTTCTTCTCAAGTCAATGGCTCTATATCATGTTGGTAGTCTATGCTTATCTTAATTAAGAATAGATTAATTTTATGTATCCGCTTAATGTTATAGTTTTAAAACATGTCATCATTTCACTTGTTACTTTAATGTATTTATTATTCGTAATGTGTCATTACTTGAATAAACAAAGAAACGTATTGAAATGAGCATTTTCTCTTCACCAATCTTTGTTTTATATTTTCATGTTGACGTATCATAATTCTATGGTCATTATAACGATCTGGTTTGCCAATACAGCCTATAATTGGGTCAAATGCTATCTGATGTGTTTAATACCTACTGTTAGGCCATTCTTGGCACACTGGTTCTAACTACGGATTACTCTGTTTACTTAATCAAGACAGAGCTCACAATGGGATTGACCGGTCGATAGGGGATGCTTATTTCTCTTAGGTACCTGATCCCATCTCTGGTATATCCAAGCGTCCGTGTTTGCCCAGCTCTCTATTGTGTATATGAAATTGATCACTGCTATCTTCACCTTTCATCGTCATATTTTCATGCATTGAACCAGTAAAAAATATATACAATTCTTATTTTTAATAAACACCTCAGGAAGAAAACGTAACACATTTCATGTTTTATATTTATTGATATTTCAAAGTAGCATCTGATGACAAGGAAGTTTATTACAAAGTGAAAAGTATGAAAACTGGATAACAAGAATAGAGTTTTAGATTTGAAAATGTTAGTAATTGCTGGTTGCACAAAGACCAGTAGTAGCCGTGGCAGTATCCATCGTCCTGCTACTTTTTAGATAATCTCCATCCCGCAAAGCTGCTCACCTCAGCCTCTATTTTACCATCACCGCCGATATTCCTGACGTAGACAGTTGCCCCTCTACGAACGTACACCACGACAGTTGTTGACCCGGATTCATAATGCTCATCGCTGTCCACGGTCAGTTTTCCTTTGACCTCACCCCCAACAACCAATTCTGAAACAACCCAGCGTTTGTGATGGGTCATCAAAGTCCAGGTGAAGACGTAATGACCAGAGCGAGGACAGACGAACTTCCCAGTTCCCGTATTGTAGAGGTGTTGCCTGTCAGATACCACGTTGTCAAAGCAAATGACGTCATTTTTTCCTAAATTCGTTTGAGGGCGAGACAATCGAACGTAGAAGGACTGCCTTTTAGGGAATAGGTGGAAAATGTGTCGTTTTGATAGGACGTTGGTTTCTGTAAATATAAAGATTGGTAAACTGACTGGCAAATTGTGAACCTTATATACTATGATTTTGAAATGAGAAAAAAGTTGGAAAAAAATTCTACAATTTTCTAAATTGAAATACAGATAAATGTTTTGTCGTAGAATTTTAATTATGAAGTAGAATATTTATGAAATTTTAATGAAGTAGTCTAATTAAAGAACATTGAAACACTGCATATTAAAGAAACCAAAAGAACATTTTACCTTACTGATACTTTCTAAATGTTAAACATTAAATTTGTGATGTTTATTTATTTCAAACTGATAAATGCAGAACTGCATTAAGGCACAAAAGATAAGGTTGATCAAATAAATAGTAAAACATTGATTTTTAAAAATTTAATTGTTTCTTTGAGTCATGGTTAGGAAATTCAGTTTCTCCTTTAGTCATATTTTGGTTAATAAAAACATGATACTCCTAGTATAACATCTGAAGATAGGAAACACACAGACATATAAAAGGTGAAGATAATGAACAGTGATAGTTATAATGCTGTTTCTCAAACATTATTATTGATTTGTGTATAAATGGTCTTGATATTGAAGTCGTTGGAAAAAAATTTGTAAGGATATAGGTAATGGAAATTTACTAGTATTATAGCAATGCTACGATAAAGGTAACTAAAAGTGTAAGATTTACAAATCATACCATTGATGAAATGTACATTTAATATAAATACACGCTAATAATGTCGGGAATGTTTCTCTTGATGTCACATCATTAGTTCTTTTTATACCTCACAAGTCAATTTTTCATAGTAATGAATTAGTTTGTTCAATATACATCTTGTTCTACCATATATTTAAGATCTTACAAGGGTGTAAAATAATATGTTACAAACGAAACGACAGCAAATGTACAATTTACACGTGGAGGAGTGAATTCTAGTGAATTGTTGACATTCACGGGCCAGCACATTTATTCCTAAGAAATGTATCTACATGTATCTGATAGCATACATCACACACGTGCAAGTTTGTTAAGTCTGACATAAATTTCCTCAGTGTTTAACCATATTCCTAACGACTGAAGAAATTTTCTACAACTTTATCCGTTTACTGAATTCTAACGCACGATTCTCATAGTGCAAATAAGTTAGTGCAAAGTACCTATACATATTTTCATCATTTTAGTTCTTTTTTATTCAAAATATCATCAACAGTCTTTGCTTTACAGTTAAGCATGTCCTAAAACAATCTTACCGGAAGAGCCTGCTTCTAGATCTCCGACTTCCGGTTCTTCATCCTTCAGACATTCGCTTACAGTGACCAGGAAAGCGACCAGCAGGACCACGGACAGCAGTACAGAAGACTTCATGGCTTTGAATACTTGGGTACAGAACTGTAGAAAACAAGATTCTTGACCATTTTATAGAAGGTTTAAGGTAACACGCTGTATTATTCAATAATTTAACATGATATCATCTATTGAATTAAAAAACTTATTTGTTGATTTTCAATTATTGACATATTGTAGGGATCGTAATAAGCGTCATCTTGAATTACATTTGGACGTTTTTTGTTGATAAAATACAAGACTGATAACAGATGTAGCTGAACCTTTTAGATTCTCTACGATGTGAGAGAAATTATTAATGACTGGCAACCAAGGAATGTATTTATCTTATTTTGTGAATATTGATAATATTCAGCATTTTAGGACAAGAAAGTTTTATTGTGTTGTCTTCTTCACCTTTCAGTATGAGCGATTGTATATTGTGTTCACCAATCTATCTTGTTAAGATTGTGTTGTAAACTTCGTGTTCACCGTCCATACGATGTGTCCGTTTAAACATTACGATTCAATTCCCTTTCAATAACAGCTTCAAGTTTTCAACACTAAATAGATCCCTGAGAAGAGGTATATTGTTCTGCGCACGCGTCCAAAACACGTGTCCGATCCGAAGGTTTGTAAAATGACGCTCTTTTCGTTGCCAAATGATTGTACATGTGCACACTTACTGGATATATATTTAAATTGTAGCATGTAAGTCGATGAATAAATGGATTACTTAGTGACTTTGAAGATGGATAATTTTTAAATATCCGGTTTTGTCTCACTTTGATGGGTACACATTTAATATTTTTATAATGATTGACGTTTTGTTTTCATGGGTGTTATACCAATGTATAATTTCAATCAGTACACTTCACGATCTGATGTATATGTACATTTTCCCTCGAATTCACAGTGTTGGTAAATACAAAATGAAACTTATATGAAATAAGCAAAATTCATTATCATCTTATATTTACACCCACCCTATAAACGTTTGACCCCTCTTGACCCTTTAATGGAGGATCTGGTCCTTAAAATATGACATTGTGAAACAAAACTCGAAATTACTTACAACTTTTGTTTTATATGTCTTCATAAATCATTTTTACATAAAATGACATTAAAGAAAATGTATCAAAATTGCACGAAAAATTTGTCGCGCAATTTAAAGCCTTATGGAGATCCGACGCCTTTTGTATCAGAGAAATCGCAATATGTTATGTCACATCTATCAAGCATCCTCTAAAATCGCTGAAAATTTCAACTTGATATTTTGTTTCCAAAAACACTCAAGGGCAATGTGACCCTCTGAAAATCAATAAAACGTCAATATCTGACGTAAGTGACATAATTAAGATTAAAAAAAACCAATTATCGAGTACAAGTAAATATTAACCGTCCCTGAAAATTTCACAAAAATATATCCGAGAAATCGCGTACACAAAATTTGTAAGAAAAAGAAAATAACTAGACACGATCTCGTATTATCTGTTTGCGTCTTCCATTATCTGTGTTTGCTTGCACTTGCTTCATCTTTCTAAATTATATTTGAGATAAGCATTTTAGCTAAAAAAAATTTCGATTGATTATCATCTTCAAATAATTATTTCTGTAAAGTTATGTATCAAACTAGCGTTTTACCATGAAATGATATGAGTTGATATTCCTATTAGTCATTTTCGTTTTTAAAAGCATGCGCCTTTGACAAATTTAAAAAGCTCTTTCATATATTTTCGTTCATTGCTAAGAAAAAGGCAGAGGTGGTTGGAAGATTGAAGAACCAATCAGATAACGGGAGACGCCAGGTGGTGTCACAACTTCCTTTAAGGCTGTCAATGGACATAAAAGCTCAAGTAGAGTGAAATAAATGGCAGAATACGACAAATAAAAAGAATGACATGGGATTTAGATGAAATACATAAGTAGAACTACATTAGCCTGACGAGATATTTGCAGAAATTCCTTCGATAAAGTTTATTTATACCCCGTGAACCGGTCTCGAAGTAGGTAGCCCCCTGTTTGTTTGCATGATTTGTTGCACACCTTTACATATATTAGTATGTCAAAAGTGGTCATCTCTAAAGCTTACAGAAGGTACAAACTGACTATTCAGAACGACTTGTGAGGGTGACCGGTTGGGAAAAAACATATTTTGAAAACATTTTTATTTATGTATAAAATAATTTCATTCTAGAGGGGGTTATGTACATATTTGAGATCTATACAAGCTATCCACACTTCATTTACCTGTGGGATTATTAGTGTAATAGTAAAGTATAACATGCTTGTAATGAAAACGCTTAGAACGAATTCACACTTATAACAAAGTGATGTTTAATACCCTGTGGGAAGAAAATGATAAAGATTGTATTGGATATACAACATTTTGTGAAAGCGAACTGTTCTCACTAGCTCCCTATAGCAGTGTTCTACTGAATGAAAGGTGAAGATAGCGAACAATCTCATAACTCCTATAAGCAATACAAAATAGAAAGTTGGGCAAACACGGACCCCTGGACACACCAGAGGTCAGATCAGGTGTCTAGGAGGAGTAAGCATATGCATCCCCTGTCGAACGGTCACATCCGCCGTGAGCCCCATATCCCGATCAGGTAAACGGAGTTGTCCGTAATCAAAATCAGTGTGCCAAGAACGACTTAACAATCGATATAAAACACGTCACACAGCAGGTGACCCAATGCTAGGTTGTATAAAATATGTGAAATGCTTATTTTAAACGAGACTGTTGAAGCCCTGCACCATCAACTTGTTTGTCAGTAGCCTGCCTCGATTTAAAAACTAACCATACCCAGAACAAGCTGTTGTGAATCAAATCAGTTGAGATATATAAACACCATATGCAGGTGATAATGGAATATTACTACATGAATATCGCAAGTTGACGATGGAGAGGCTGAAATCATCTCGTTTGTAATAAAGTTGAGTTGTTAGTTTGCCGTTAATATCTACTCTCAATAAAATATATAAGTATGAAGCAGAAGTGGACGACTCTGAGTAACTGAGTAAAGTACCATTACATAGTGCTGAGACAATACCTCAGTAATTCACAGACCCCCGATTTTTTCTTTGTGATTTATTAGCCTTGTTTTAGAATACCTCGGTTTGCTTTTGTAGTTGTTTATTAACCTCCTTTTAGACTACATCAGTTTGTATATGTAGCGGTTGATCAGCCTCGTTTTAGAATATACTGGTTTGTTTTGATAGTGGTCTAATAGTCTTACTTTAGAGTGTCCCAGTTTATATTTGTAGTTTGTTTTTATCAATATTGTTTTATAATGTCCGGGTTTGTCTATGTAGTGGTGTATTTGCCTCGTTTAAGAATGTCACGATTTGTCTTTGTAGTGGTGTATTGGCCTCGTTTGAGAATATTCAGGTTTGTCTATGTAGTGGTTTATAAGCCTTGCTTTAGAAAAACTCGATTTGTCTTTATAGATGTTTTAGTCTCAATTTAGAATACCCTGATTTATCTTTGTATTGGTTTATTAGCCTCGTTTTAGAGCACCTCAGTTTGTCTATGTAGAGGTTTATCAGCCTCGTTTTAGAATGTTCTGGTTTGTCTTTGTAGTGGTTCATTAGATTTGTTTTTAGAATACTCCGATTTGTCTTTGTAATTGTTGATCAGCATTGTTTTAGAATATTCCGATTCTTATTTATAGTGCTTTATTAGCCTCGTTTTAGAATACCCCGATGTGTCATTGTAGTAGTCTAATAGCCTCGTTTTAGAATACCCCGATGTGTCATTGTAGTAATCTAATAGCCTCGTTTTAGGATACCCCGATTTGTCTTTGTAATAGTTTATCAGCTTCGTTTTAGAATATCGAGGTTTGTCTAAGCAGTGGTTTATCAGCCACGTTTAAGAATATCCAGATTTGTCTTTGAAGTGGTTTACTATCCTCGTTTTTTATTGTCCCAGTTTGTTATTTTCGTTTTAGATTACCCAATTTTTCTTTATAGTGATTTTTATCCTCGTTTTAGAATGTCCAGGTTTCTCTTTTGTAGTGGTTTATTAGCCTCGGTTTAAAATATCCAGATTTGTCTTTGAAGTGGTTTAGTAGCCTCGTTATCAACAACCCGGTTGGTCTATGTAGTTGTTGTTTAGTTTTGTTTAGTTTAGAAAGGTGAGTTTACAAGATAAAAAGTTCAATATCTTAAAAACACATAGAATAACCATTTCCACCAAACAAGTCTTCTAGAATAGTAAAACAATTTCATGCAAATATTTTCGCATCTTGTATCATGATTTTGATCTACTGAGTCAAGGTTTATTGTAAGATGCATATAAAGTCTGGAAAAAAAATATTTTTTTTTACAAAGAATTATAAGAAGATCCAAAGAACTATTTAGTTTTTCTCAGAACCATCAAGAAACATAACCGTGTATGACTAATATTATTACTATCACTTGTTTAACATGTTCATCATACAGATTCATTCTTCTTTTATTGAATTTTGAAAGTTTGATGAAAATTGTATCCTAAGACAAGTTTTGGTATATATCATGAACACCCCCATTGGAAATAAGTTTATAACATCTTTCGTGTGTTATCTTCGAGTCAATGTCTCTATATGCTGATATTAATTAAATACAAGCTTATTTTATGTATTCCACATACTGCTATAGTTTTCAAACATGTGATAATTTTACTTGTTATACTTTAATATATCTATGTATTCATGTTGTGTCTTTACCTGAATAAACACTTCTTGTTTTATATTTTTAGTTTGACGTATTATAATTCTATAGTCGTTATTATGATCTAATTTGCCTATACAACCTATTATTGGGTCAAATGCTGTCTGACGTGTGTTATATTGATTTTACGCCATTCTTGGCACACTGATTCTGACTACGGATTACTCCGCATACATGATCAAGACAAAGGGCTCACGGCGGGTTTGACCGGTCGACAGGGAATGCTTACTCCTTCCAGACACTTGATCCCACCTCCGCAGGGAAACAGAATATACAGCCCTTCACTCATTTTTATCGAACACTTCGAAAAAAGTCACACACTTCATGTTTTATATTTATTGATATTTCAAACTAGCAACTGACAACATGGAAGATAAACTGGATGATAAGAAAAGAGTTTTAGATTTGAAAATGTTAGTAATTGCTGGTTGCACAAAGACCAGTAGTAGCCGTGGCAGTATCCATCGTCCTGCTACTTTTTAGATAATCTCCATCCCGCAAAGCTGCTCACCTCAGCCTCTATTTTACCATCACCGCCGATATTCCTGACGTAGACAGTTGCCCCTCTACGAACGTACACCACGACAGTTGTTGACCCGGATTCATAATGCTCATCGCTGTCCACGGTCAGTTTTCCTTTGACCTCACCCCCAACAACCAAATCTGAAACAACCCAGCGTTTGTGATGGGTCATCAAAGTCCAGGTGAAGACGTAATGACCAGAGCGAGGACAGACGAACTTCCCAGTTCTCGTATTGTAGAGGTGTTGCCTGTCAGATACCACGTTGTCAAAGCAAATGATGTCATTTTTTCCTAAATTCGTTTGAGGGCGAGACAATCGAACGTAGAAGGACTGCCTTTTAGGAAATAGGTGGAAAATGTGTCGTTTTGATAGGACGTTGGTTTCTGTAAATATAAAGATTAGTAAACTGACTGGCAAATTGCGAACCTTATATACAATGATTTTGAAATGAGAAAAACAGTCGAAAAAAAAATCTACAATTTTCTAAATTGAAATATAGATAAATGTTGTGTCTAAGAATTTTAATTATGATGTAGAATGTTGATGAAACTTTAATGAAGTAGTCTAATTAAAGAACATTGAAACACTGCATATTAAAGAAACCAAAAGAACATTTTACCTTACTGATACTTTCTAAATGTTAAACATTAAATTTGTGATGTTTACTTATTTCAAACTGATAAATGCAGAACTGCATTAAGGCACAAAAGATAAGGTTGATCATATAAGTAGTAGAAAATTGATTTTTAAACATTTAATTGTTTCTTTGAAGCATGGTTAGGAAATTCGGTTTCTCCTTTAGTCATATTTTGGTTAATAAAAACATGATACTCCTAGTATAACATCTAAAGATAGGAAACACACAGACATATAAGGTGAAGACAACGAACAGTGATAGCTATAATGCTGTTGCTCAAACATTATTATTGATTTGTGTATAAAGGGTCTTGAGATTAAAGTCGCTGGAAAAAAATTGTAAGGATATAGGTAATGGAAGTTTACTAGTAATATAGCAATGCTACGATAAAGGTAACTAAAAGTGTAAGAATTACAAATCATACCAGTGATGAAATGTACACTTTAATATAAATACACGCTAATAGTGTCGGAAATGTTTCTCCTGATGTTACATCATTAGTTCTTTTTATACCTCACAAGTCAATTTTTCATAGAAATGAATTAGTTTGAAAATGAATATATGAAATAGCTAACACAAAGTAGCTACGTTTTGCAATAAGAATATCCTAAATGAAGGTGCAGTGCGTGTAATATGAGTGATGTTCAACATACATCTGCTCTACCATGTATTTCAGATCTTACAAAGATGTAAAATAATACATTACAAACGAAAAGACAGCAAATGTATGATTTACATGTGGAAGAGTGAATTCTACTAAATTGTTAACATTCACAGGGCAGCACACTTATTTCTAAGAAATGTATCTAAATCTGATAAATGTATCTCATCGTATACACCACACATGTGGAAGTTTGTTAAGTCTGAAATAAATATCCGCAGTGTTTAACCATATTCCTAACGACTGAAGAAATTTTCTACAACTTTATCCGTTGTAATTATTAAATTCTCATGGAGCAAATAAGTTAGTGCAAAGTACCTATACATATTTTCATCATTTTAATTCTTTTTTATTCATAATATCATCAACAGCCTTTTCTTTACAGTTAAGAATGTCTTAAAACAATCTTACCGGAAGAAAGTGCTTCTAGATCTCCGACTTCCGGTTCTTCATCCTTCTGACATTCGCTTACAGTGACCAGGAAAGCGACCAGCAGGACCACAGACAGCAGTACAGAAGACTTCATGGCTTTGAATACTTGGGTACAGAACTGTAGAAAACAAGATTCTTGACCATTTTATAGAAAGTTTAAGGTAACACGCTGTATTATTCAATAAATTTATATGATATCATCTATTCAATTAAAAACTTATTTGTTGATTTTCAATTATTGACGTTTTTAGGGATCGTCATCAGCGTCATCTTGAATGAAATTTGGCCTTTTTGAGGGGGAAGGTGTAAATACTATATTCAGTTTATTTATTCATGTGGACTAAAAGCTTGTAACTTTATGGTTCACACCTGTTTCGAAATGACAGCCAGGAAAACAAAATGATCTTTCAATTGTACACGTGTAGATGAGCAATGGATATTAAAGAATTGTTAAAAAATTGTTATGTATGAATTATATAAAATTATTGAATGTTAAAGTGTGTTACCACAGGTAGTCTTTTATGTTCTTGAAGAAAACGTTTTTGTTATTCCCAAATGTCACCTTGAAACAAATCAATTGGGTAGGTCTGTGTCTATTCTGACGAATCTACAGACAGACCAGCACATCTCCGGTAAGATCTTTCTAACGAAAAAATGATAAGGCAATATTGCTTATCAAAATAACGGAGATCTACATGTCCACGGGCATTGTGTTTTGTTGATAAAATTCAAGACTGATAACAGATGTAGTTGAAACTTTTAGATTCTCTACGATTTGAACGAAATTATTAATGACTGGCAACCAAGGAATGTATTTATCTTATTTTGTGAATATTGATAATATTCAGCATTTTTGGAGAAGAAAGTTTTATTGTGTTGTCTTCTTCACCTTTCAGTATGAGCGATTGTATATTGTGTTCATCAATCTATCTTGTTAAGGTTGTGTTGTAAACTTAGTATTCACTGTCCATACGATGTGTCCGTTTAAACATTACGATTCAATTCCCTTTCAATAACAGCTTCAAGTTTTCGCCACTACATAGATCCCTAAGGAGAGGTATATTGTTCTGCGCACGCGTCCAAAACACGTCTCCAATCCGAAGGTTTGTAAAATGATGCTCTTCTCTATGCCAAATGCTTGTACATGTGCACACTTACTGGATATAAATTTAAATTGTAGTATGTAAATTGATGAATAAATGGATTACTTAGTGACTTTGAAGATGGATAATTTTTAAATATCCGGTTTTGTCTCACTTTGATGGGTACACATTTAATATTTTTATAATGATTGACGTTTTGTTTTCATGGGTGCTATACCAATGTATAATTTCAATCAGTACACTTCACGATCTGATGTACATGTACATTTTCCCTCGGATTTACAGTGTTGGTAAATACAAAATGAAACTTATATGAAATAAGCAAAACTCATTATCATCTTATAAACTTTTGACCCCTCTTGACCCTTTAATGGAGGATATGGTCCTTAAAATATGATAGTGTGAAGCAAAACTGGAAATTATCTACAACATTTGTTATATATGTCTTCATAAATCATTTTTGGATAAAATGATATTAAAGAAAATGTATGAAAATTGCATGAAAAATTTGTCGCGCAATTTAAAGCCTTATGGAGATCCGACGCCTTTTGTATCAGAGAAATCGCAATATGCTATGTCACATCTATAAAGTATCCTCTAAAATCGCTGAAAATTTCAAGTTGATATCTTGTTTCCGAGAACACTCAAGGACAATGTGACCCTCTGAAAATCGAGAAAACGTCAATATCTGACGTAACTAACATAATCAAAATAAAAAAAAAACAATTATCGAGTACAAGAAGTAAATATCAACCATCCCTGAAAATTTCACAAAAATATATCTGAGAAATCGCGTACGCAAAATTTGTAAGAAAAACAAAATAACTAGACACGATCTCGTGTTATATGTTTGCGTCTCGCGTTATCTATTTTTGCTTGCACTTGCTTCATCTTTCTAAATTATACTTGAGATAAGCATTTTAGGTGAAAAAAATTTCGATTGATTATCATCTTCAAATAATTAATTCTATAAAGTTATGCATCAAACTAGCTTTTTACCATGAAATGATATGCGTTGATATTCCTATTAGTCATTTTCGTTTTTAAAAGTATGCGCCTTTGACAAATTTAAATAGCTCTATCATATATTTTTGTTCATTGCTAAGAAAAAGGCAGAGGTGGTTGGAAGATTGAAGAATGAATCAGATAACGCGAGACGCCAGGTGATGTCACAACCTCCTTTAAGGCTGTCAATGGACATAAAAGCTCGAGTACGATGAATTAAACGGCAGAATACAACAAATAAACGAATGGCATGGGATTTAGATGAAATACATATGATAGAACTCCATTAGCCTGACGAGATATTTGCAGAAATTCCTTCAATAAAGTTGATTGATACCCTGTGAACCGGTCTCGAAGTAGGTAGCCCCCTGTTTGTTTGCATGATTTGTTGCACACCTTCACATATATTAGTATGTTAGAAGTGGTCATCTCTAAAGCTTACAGAAGGTACAAACTGAGTATTCAGAACGGATTATGAGGGTAACCGGTGGGGAAATAACATATTTTGAAAACATTTTTATTTATGTATAAAATAATTTCATTCTAGAGGGGGTTATGTACATATTTGAGATCTATACAAGCTATCCACACTTCAGTTACCTGTGGGATTATTAGTGTAATAGTAAAGTATAACATGCTTGTAATGAAAACGCTTAGAACGAATTCACACTTATAACAAAGTGATGTTTAATACCCTGTGGGAAGAAAATGATAAAGATTGTATTGGATATACAACATTTTGTGAAAGCGAACTGTTCTCACTAGCTCCCTGTGGCAGTGTTCTACTGAATGAAAGGTGAAGGTAGCGAACAATCTCATAACTCCTATAAGCAATACAAAATAGAAAGTTGAGCAAACACGGACCCCTGGATATACCATAGGTGGGATCAGGTGTCTAGGAGGAGTAAGCATATGCATCCCCTGTCGAACGGTCACATCCGCCGTGAGCCCCATATCCCGATCAGGTAAACGGAGTTGTCCGTAATCAAAATCAGTGTGCCAAGAACGACTTAACAATCGATATAAAAAACGTCACACAGCAGGTGACCCAATGCTAGGTTGTATAAAATATGTGAAATGCTTATTTTAAACGAGACTGTTGAAGCCCTGCACCATCAACTTGTTTGTCAGTAGCCTGCCTCGATTTAAAAACTAACCATATCCAGAACAAGCTGTTGTGAATCAAATCAGTTGAGATATATAAACACCATATGCAGGTGATAATGGAATATTACTACATGAAAATCGCAAGTTGACGATGGGGAGGCTGAAATCATCTCGTTTGTAATAAAGTTGAGTTGTTAGTTTGCCGTTAATATCTACTCTCAATAAAATATCTAAGTATGAAGCAGAAGTGGACGACTCTGAGTAACTGAGTAAAGTACCATTACATTATGCTGAGACAATACCTCAGTAATTCACAGACCCCCGATTTTTTCTTTGTGATTTATTAGCCTTGTTTTAGAATACCTCGGTTTGCTTTTGTAGTTGTTTATTAACCTCCTTTTAGAGTACATCAGTTTGTATATGTAGCGGTTGATCAGCCTCGTTTTAGAATATACTGGTTTGTCTTGATAGTGGTCTAATAGTCTTACTTTAGAGTGTCCCAGTTTGTATTTGTAGTTTGTTTTTATCAATATTCTTTTATAATGTCCGGGTTTGTCTTTGTAGTGGTGTATTGGCCTCGTTTAAGAATATTCAGGTTTGTCTATGTAGTGGTTTATAAGCCTTGCTTTAGAAAAACTCGATTTGTCTTTATAGATGTTTTAGTCTCAATTTAGAATACCCTGATTTATCTTTGTATTGGTTTATTAGCCTCGTTTTAGAGTACCTCAGTTTGTCTATGTAGAGGTTTATCAGCCTCGTTTTAGAATGTTCTGGTTTGTCTTTGTAGTGGTTCATTAGATTTGTTTTTAGAATACTCCGATTTGTCTTTGTAATTGTTGATCAGCATTGTTTTAGAATATTCCGATTCTTATTTATAGTGCTTTATTAGCCTCGTTTTAGAATACCCCGATGTGTCATTGTAGTAGTCTAATAGCCTCGTTTTAGAATACCCCGATGTGTCATTGTAGTAATCTAATAGCCTCGTTTTAGGATACCCCGATTTGTCGTTATAATAGTTTATCAGCTTCGTTTTAGAATATCGAGGTTTGTCTAAGCAGTGGTTTATCAGCCACGTTTAAGAATATCCAGATTTGTCTTTGAAGTGGTTTACTATCCTCGTTTTTTATTGTCCCAGTTTGTTATTTTCGTTTTAGATTACCCAATTTTTCTTTATAGTGATTTTTATCCTCGTTTTAGAATGTCCAGGTTTCTCTTTTGTAGTGGTTTATTAGCCTCGGTTTAAAATATCCAGATTTGTCTTTGAAGTGGTTTAGTAGCCTCGTTATCAACAACCCGGTTGGTCTATGTAGTTGTTGTTTAGTTTTGTTTAGTTTAGAAAGGTGAGTTTACAAGATAAAAAGTTCAATATCTTAAAAACACATAGAATAACCATTTCCACCAAACAAGTCTTCTAGAATAGTAAAACAATTTCATGCAAATATTTTCGCATCTTGTATCATGAATTTGATCTACTGAGTCAAGGTTTATTGTAAGATGCATATAAAGTCTGGAAAAAAAAAAAATTTTTTTTTACAAAGAATTATAAGAAGATCCAAAGAACTATTTAGTTTTTCTCAGAACCATCAAGAAACATAACCGTGTATGACTAATATTATTACTATCACTTGTTTAACATGTTCATCATACAGATTCATTCTTCTTTTATTGAATTTTGAAAGTTTGATGAAAATTGTATCCTAAGACAAGTTTTGGTATATATCATGAACACCCCCATTGGAAATAAGTTTATAACATCTTTCGTGTGTTATCTTCGAGTCAATGTCTCTATATGCTGATATTAATTAAATACAAGCTTATTTTATGTGTTCCACATACTGCTATAGTTTTCAAACATGTGATAATTTTACTTGTTATACTTTAATATATCTATGTATTCATGTTGTGTCTTTACCTGAATAAACACTTCTTGTTTTATATTTTTAGTTTGACGTATTATAATTCTATAGTCGTTATTATGATCTAATTTGCCTATACAACCTATTATTGGGTCAAATGCTGTCTGACGTGTTTTATATTGAATTTACGCCATTCTTGGCATACTGATTCTGACTACGGATTACTCCGCATACATGATCAAGACAAAGGGCTCACGGCGAGTTTGACCGGTCGACAGGGAATGCTTACTCCTTCCAGACACTTGATCCCACCTCCGCAGGGAAACAGAATATACAGCCCTTCACTCATTTTTATCGAACACTTCGAAAAAAGTCACACACTTCATGTTTTATATTTATTGATATTTCAAACTAGCAACTGACGACATGGAAGATAAACTGGATGATAAGAAAAGAGTTTTAGATTTGAAAATGTTAGTAATTGCTGGTTGCACAAAGACCAGTAGTAGCCGTGGCAGTATCCATCGTCCTGCTACTTTTTAGATAATCTCCATCCCGCAAAGCTGCTCACCTCAGCCTCTATTTTACCATCACCGCCGATATTCCTGACGTAGACAGTTGCCCCTCTACGAACGTACACCACGACAGTTGTTGACCCGGATTCATAATGCTCATCGCTGTCCACGGTCAGTTTTCCTTTGACCTCACCCCCAACAACCAAATCTGAAACAACCCAGCGTTTGTGATGGGTCATCAAAGTCCAGGTGAAGACGTAATGACCAGAGCGAGGACAGACGAACTTCCCAGTTCTCGTATTGTAGAGGTGTTGCCTGTCAGATACCACGTTGTCAAAGCAAATGATGTCATTTTTTCCTAAATTCGTTTGAGGGCGAGACAATCGAACGTAGAAGGACTGCCTTTTAGGAAATAGGTGGAAAATGTGTCGTTTTGATAGGACGTTGGTTTCTGTAAATATAAAGATTAGTAAACTGACTGGCAAATTGCGAACCTTATATACAATGATTTTGAAATGAGAAAAACAGTCGAAAAAAAAATCTACAATTTTCTAAATTGAAATATAGATAAATGTTGTGTCTAAGAATTTTAATTATGATGTAGAATGTTGATGAAACTTTAATGAAGTAGTCTAATTAAAGAACATTGAAACACTGCATATTAAAGAAACCAAAAGAACATTTTACCTTACTGATACTTTCTAAATGTTAAACATTAAATTTGTGATGTTTACTTATTTCAAACTGATAAATGCAGAACTGCATTAAGGCACAAAAGATAAGGTTGATCATATAAGTAGTAGAAAATTGATTTTTAAACATTTAATTGTTTCTTTGAAGCATGGTTAGGAAATTCGGTTTCTCCTTTAGTCATATTTTGGTTAATAAAAACATGATACTCCTAGTATAACATCTAAAGATAGGAAACACACAGACATATAAGGTGAAGACAACGAACAGTGATAGCTATAATGCTGTTGCTCAAACATTATTATTGATTTGTGTATAAAGGGTCTTGAGATTAAAGTCGCTGGAAAAAAATTGTAAGGATATAGGTAATGGAAGTTTACTAGTAATATAGCAATGCTACGATAAAGGTAACTAAAAGTGTAAGAATTACAAATCATACCAGTGATGAAATGTACACTTTAATATAAATACACGCTAATAGTGTCGGAAATGTTTCTCCTGATGTTACATCATTAGTTCTTTTTATACCTCACAAGTCAATTTTTCATAGAAATGAATTAGTTTGAAAATGAATATATGAAATAGCTAACACAAAGTAGCTACGTTTTGCAATAAGAATATCCTAAATGAAGGTGCAGTGCGTGTAATATGAGTGATGTTCAACATACATCTGCTCTACCATGTATTTCAGATCTTACAAAGATGTAAAATAATACATTACAAACGAAAAGACAGCAAATGTATGATTTACATGTGGAAGAGTGAATTCTACTAAATTGTTAACATTCACAGGGCAGCACACTTATTTCTAAGAAATGTATCTAAATCTGATAAATGTATCTCATCGTATACACCACACTTGTGGAAGTTTGTTAAGTCTGAAATAAATATCCGCAGTGTTTAACCATATTCCTAACGACTGAAGAAATTTTCTACAACTTTATCCGTTGTAATTATTAAATTCTCATGGAGCAAATAAGTTAGTGCAAAGTACCTATACATATTTTCATCATTTTAATTCTTTTTTATTCATAATATCATCAACAGCCTTTTCTTTACAGTTAAGAATGTCTTAAAACAATCTTACCGGAAGAGCCTGCTTCTAGATCTCCGACTTCCGGTTCTTCATCCTTCTGACATTCGCTTACAGTGACCAGGAAAGCGACCAGCAGGACCACAGACAGCAGTACAGAAGACTTCATGGCTTTGAATACTTGGGTACAAAACTGTAGAAAAAAATTTTCTTGACCATTTTATAGAAAGTTTAAGGTAACACGCTGTA
The DNA here is from genome assembly GCF_947568905.1 of Ostrea edulis. Taxonomy (NCBI): domain Eukaryota; kingdom Metazoa; phylum Mollusca; class Bivalvia; order Ostreida; family Ostreidae; genus Ostrea; species Ostrea edulis. The sequence continues at coordinate 68,045,728 of NC_079172.1, read as the reverse complement.
TTATTCAATAAATTTATATGATATCATCTATTCAATTAAAAACTTATTTGTTGATTTTCAATTATTGACGTTTTTAGGGATCGTCATCAGCGTCATCTTGAATGAAATTTGGCCTTTTTGAGGGGGAAGGTGTAAATACCATATTCAGTTTATTTATTCATGTGGACTAAAAGCTTGTAACTTTATGGTTCACACCTGTTTCGAAATGACAGCCAGGAAAACAAAATGATCTTTCAATTGTACACGTGTAGATGAGCAATGGATATTAAAGAATTGTTAAACAATTGTTATGTATGAATTACATAAAATTATTGAATGTTAAAGTGTGTTACCACAGGTTGTCTTTTATGTTCTTGAAGAAAACGTTTTTGTTATTCCCAAATGTCACCTTGAAACAAATCAATTGGGTAGGTCTGTTGTCTATTCTGACGAATCTACAGACAGACCAGCACATCTCCGGTAAGATCTTTCTAACGAAAGAATGATAAGGCAATATTGCTTATCAAAATAACGGAGATCTACATGTCCACGGGCATTGTGTTTTGTTGATAAAATTCAAGACTGATAACAGATGTAGTTGAAACTTTTAGATTCTCTACGATTTGAACGAAATTATTAATGATTGGCAACCAAGGAATGTATTTATCTTATTTTGTGAATATTGATAATATTCAGCATTTTTGGAGAAGAAAGTTTTATTGTGTTGTCTTCTTCACCTTTCAGTATGAGCGATTGTATATTGTGTTCATCAATCTATCTTGTTAAGGTTGTGTTGTAAACTTAGTATTCACTGTCCATACGATGTATCCGTTTAAACATTACGATTCAATTCCCTTTCAATAACAGCTTCAAGTTTTCGCCACTACATAGATCCCTGAGGAGAGGTATATTGTTCTGCGCACGCGTCCAAAACACGTCTCCAATCCGAAGGTTTGTAAAATGATGCTCTTCTCTATGCCAAATGCTTGTACATGTGCACACTTACTGGATATAAATTTAAATTGTAGTATGTAAATTGATGAATAAATGGATTACTTAGTGACTTTGAATATGGATAATTTTTAAATATCCGGTTTTGTCTCACTTTGATGGGTACACATTTAATATTTTTATAATGATTGACGTTTTGTTTTCATGGGTGCTATACCAATGTATAATTTCAATCAGTACACTTCACGATCTGATGTACATGTACATTTTCCCTCGGATTTACAGTGTTGGTAAATACAAAATGAAACTTATATGAAATAAGCAAAACTCATTATCATCTTATAAACTTTTGACCCCTCTTGACCCTTTAATGGAGGATATGGTCCTTAAAATATGATAGTGTGAAGCAAAACTGGAAATTATCTACAACATTTGTTATATATGTCTTCATAAATCATTTTTGGATAAAATGATATTAAAGAAAATGTATGAAAATTGCATGAAAAATTTGTCGCGCAATTTAAAGCCTTATGGAGATCCGACGCCTTTTGTATCAGAGAAATCGCAATATGCTATGTCACATCTATAAAGTATCCTCTAAAATCGCTGAAAATTTCAAGTTGATATCTTGTTTCCGAGAACACTCAAGGACAATGTGACCCTCTGAAAATCGAGAAAACGTCAATATCTGACGTAACTAACATAATCAAAATAATTTAAAAAAAACCAATTATCGAGTACAGGAAGTAAATATCAACCATCCCTGAAAATTTCACAAAAATATATCTGAGAAATCGCGTACGCAAAATTTGTAAGAAAAACAAAATAACTAGACACGATCTCGTGTTATATGTTTGCGTCTCGCGTTATCTATTTTTGCTTGCACTTGCTTCATCTTTCTAAATTATACTTGAGATAAGCATTTTAGGTGAAACAAATTTCGATTGATTATCATCTTCAAATAATTAATTCTATAAAGTTATCCTTCAAACTAGCTTTTTACCATGAAATGATATGCGTTGATATTCTTATTAGTCATTTTCGTTTTTAAAAGTATGCGCCTTTGACAAATTTAAATAGCTCTATCATATATTTTTGTTCATTGCTAAGAAAAAGGCAGAGGTGGTCGGAAGATTGAAGAACGAATCAGATAACGCGAGACGCCAGGTGGTGTCACAACCTCCTTTAAGGCTGTCAACGGACATAAAAGCTCGAGTACGATGAATTAAACGGCAGAATACAACAAATAAACGAATGGCATGGGATTTAGATGAAATACATATAATAGAACTCCATTAGCCTGACGATATATTTGCAGAAATTCCTTCAATAAAGTTGATTGATACCCTGTGAACCGGTCTCGAAGTAGGTAGCCCCCTGTTTGTTTGCATGATTTGTTGCACACCTTTACATATATTAGTATGTTAGAAGTGGTCATCTCTAAAGGTTACAGAAGGTACAAACTGAGTATTCAGAACGGATTATGAGGGTAACCGGTGGGGAAATAACATATTTTGAAAACATTTTTATTTATGTATAAAATAATTTCATTCTAGAGGGGGTTATCTACATATTTGAGATCTATACAAGCTATCCACACTTCAGTTACCTGTGGGATTATTAGTGTAATAGTAAAGTATAACATGCTTGTAATGAAAACGCTTAGAACGAATTCACACTTATAACAAAGTGATGTTTATACCCTGTGGGAAGAAAATGATAAAGATTGTATTGGATATACGACATTTTGTGAAAGCGAACTGTTCTCACTAGCTCCCTGTGGCAGTGTTCTACTGAATGAAAGGTGAAGGTAGCGAACAATCTCATAACTCCTATAAGCAATACAAAATAGAAAGTTGAGCAAACACGGACCCCTGGATATACCATAGGTGGGATCAGGTGCCTAGGAGGAGTAAGCATATGCATCCCCTGTCGAACGGTCACATCTGCCGTGAGCCTCATATCCCGATCAGGTAAACAGAGTTGTCCGTAATCAAAATCAGTGTGTCAAGAACGACCTAAAAATCGGTATAAAACAAGTCACACAGCAGATGACCCAATGCTAGGTTGTATAAAATTTGTGAAATGCTGACTTTAAACGAGACTGTTGAAGCCCTGCACCATCAACTTGTTTGTCAGTAGCCTGCCTCGATTTAAAAACAAACCATACCCAGAACAAGCTCTTGTGAATCAGATCAGTTGAGATATATAAACATCATATACAGGTGATAATGGAATATTGCTACATAAATATGGCAAGTTGACGATGGAGAGGCTGAAATCATCTCGTTTGTCATAAAGTTGAGTTGTTAGTTTGCCGTTAATATCTACTCTCAATAAAATATCTAAGTATGAAGCAGAAGTGGACGACTCTGAGTAACTGAGTAAAGTACCATTACATAGTGCTGAGACAGTACCTCAGTAATTCACAGACCCCCGATTTTTTCTTTGTGGTTTATTAGCCTTGTTTTAGAATACCTCGGTTTGCTTTTGTAGTATATGTAGCGGTTGATCAGCCTCGTTTTAGAATATATTGGTTTGTCTTGATAGTGCTCTAATAGTCTTGGTTTAGAGTGTCCCAGTTTGTTTTTGTAGTTTGTTTTTATAAACCTCGTTTTATAATGTCCGGGTTTGTCTATGTAGTGGTGTATTTGCCTCGTTTAAGAATGTCACGATTTGTCTTTGTATTGGTGTATTTGCCTCGTTTAAGAATGTCACGATTTGTCTTTGTAGTGGTGTATTGGCCTCGTTTGAGAACATTCAGGTTTGTCTATGTAGTGGTGTATTGGCCTCGTTTAAGAATGTCACGATTTGTCTTTGTAGTGGTGTATTGGCCTCGTTTAAGAATGTCACGATTTGTCTTTGTAGTGGTGTTTTGGCCTCGTTTAAGAATGTCACGATTTGTCTATGTAGTGGTGTATTGGCCTCGTTTAAGAATGTCACGATTTGTCTTTGTAGTGGTGTATTGGCCTCGTTTAAGAATGTCACGATTTGTCTTTGTAGTGGTGTATTGGCCTCGTTTGAGAATGTCACGATTTGTCTTTGTAGTGGTGTATTGGCCTCGTTTGAGAATGTCACGATTTGTCTTTGTAGTGGTGTATTGGCCTCGTTTGAGAATGTCACGATTTGTCTTTGTAGTGGTGTATTGGCCTCGTTTAAGAATGTCACGATTTGTCTTTGTAGTGGTGTATTGGCATCGTTTAAGAATGTCACGATTTGTCTTTGTACTGGTGTATTGGCCTCGTTTGAGAATGTCACGATTTGTCTTTGTACTGGTGTATTGGCCTCGTTTGAGAATATTCAGGTTTGTCTATGTAGTAGTTTATCAGCCTTGCTTTAGAAAAACTCGATTTGTCTTTATAGATGTTTTAGTCTCGTTTTAGAATACCCCGATTTATCTTTGTAGAGGTTTATTAGCCTCGTTTTAGAGTACCTCAGTTTGTCTATGTAGGGATTTATCAGCCTCGTTTTAGAATGTTCTGGTTTGTCTTTGTAGTGGTTTTTAAATTGTTTTTAAAAGTTTAATTATTTCTTTGAGGCATGATTAGGAAATTCGGTTTCTCCTTTAGTCATATTTTGGTTAATAAAAACATGATACTCCTAGTATAACATCTAAAGATGGGAAACACACAGACATATAAGGTGAAGACAACGAACAGTGATAGTTATAATACTGTTGCTCAAACATTACTTTCGATTAGTATATAAAGGGTCTTGAGATTAAAGTCGCTGAATAACAATTGTAAGGAGAAATTCATTTCAAAATTAAGGATTATCTCCCTCATGCATAGTTCTTATCCTCGGACGAATTTGGCACCAGTTTTTGGCACTCTATTTTTCCTTTTAGCTCTTACAAGTTTATTGTTATTTCGATTTTCTAAAATTTCGACTTCAGCATCACTGAAGAGACATTTTTTATCGAAATGCGCATCTGGTGCATCAAAATTGGTATCGTATATAAGTTTTATATAGCTAATGGGAAATTTACTAGTAATATAGCAATGCTACGATAAAGGTAACTAGGAGTATAAGAATTACAAAATCATGCCATTGATGAAATATACATTTCAATATAAATACACGCTAATAGTGTCGGAAATGTTTCTCCCGATGTTACATCATTAGTTGTTTTTATACCTCACAAGTCAATTTTTCATAGTAAGAAATTAGTTCGAAAATGAATATATGAAGCTAACACAAAGTAGCTACGTTTTGTAGTAAGAATATCTTAAATGAAGGTGCAGTGCATGTAATATCAGTGATGTTCAACATACATCTGCTCTACCATGTATTTCAGATCTTACAAAGATGTAAAATTGGAACGACAGCGAATGTATAATTTACGCTTGAAAGAGTGAATTCTTGCAAATTGTTGACATTCACGGGCCAGCACACTTATTCCTAAGAAATGTATCTCTATGTATTTGATAGTATACATCACACACGTGCCAGTTTGTTAAGTTTGAAATAAATGTCCGCAGTGTTTAACAATATTCCTAACAACTGAAGAAATTTTCTACAACTTTATCCGTTGTATTTACTGAATTCTAACACAAGATTTTCATGGAGCAAATAAGTTTGTGCAAAGTATATATATGTTAAATATCTTAATTATTTTTTATTCAAGATATTATCAAACGTATTTGCTTTACACAGTCCACCAGGTCCTAAAAATAATGCTACCGGAAGAGTCTGCTTTTAGATCTCTGACTTCCGGTTCTTCATCCTTCACACATTCGCTTACAGTGACCAGGAAGGCGACCATCAGGACCACGGAAAGCAGTACAGAAGACTTCATGGCTTTGAATACTTGGGTACAAAACTGTAGAAAGCAAGATTATAGAAGGTTTTATTGAAAGTTTAAGTGATGAATGAAGGTAACTTGTATTATTCAATAATTTTATTGAATTGAAAAATTATTTGTTGATTTTCAATCATTCACATATTGTAGGGATCGTCATAAGCGTCATTTTGAATTCAATTTGGCCTTTTTGAGGGGAAAGGTGTAAATACCATAGTCAATTTATTTATTCATGTCGACAAAAAGCTTGTAACATTATAGTCTACACCTGTTTCGAAAACTAGATGTGTAAATGACAGCCCATGAAAATTAAATGATCTTTCAATTGTACGCGTGTAGATGAGCATTGGATATTACGGATGATTAAATAATTGTCATCTATGAATTACGTAAAATTATTGAATGTTAAAGTGTGTTACCACAGGTAGTCTTTTATGTTTTTGAAGAAAAGGTTTTTGTTCTTCCTAAACACAGAATGTCAGTTTGAAACAAGTCAATTGATGAGGTCCTCTATTGTCGTTTTTGTCATCTGTTTCCTATTATGGAAAATCTAAAGAACGAGCACCAGATCTCCGGTAAGATAATTCTAATGAAAGAATAAGGCAATGTTGACAATAAAGATAAAGGAGATCTACAAGTTCACGAGCATTGTGTTTTGTTGATAAATTCGGGATTTATAACAGTATAACTCTATCATTAAAAATGACAGAAAACTGATTATGAACATGGATATGAGTTACCACACCTACACTGGATTTCTAAACTACATAAAAACCCTTATAAACAAGGGTACATTGCTCGATCAAGTAAGTGCTTTACCAAGCCCCTATCTTGCTCCGCAGGAAAATATTAACAGCTGCGAAGGAGAAACTTCAAACTTACTGTGCGACTACATATGTCAGAAGTGGTGTTAATCAAATGTGGATTCTCAAAACGTTTAAAGAACTTTAAAGTAAACTTGAAATCGCAAAACTTTTCCCAAATCAATAACATCAAAACCTATGACTTTACACGACCATTCCTCACGATAAATTAAAGACTCGACTTTTTAACATCATAGACAGTTGCTTCTTCAACAAAAATGGAAAACGGAAATATGAGTGATCAGTCATCCAAAAAATTACTTTGTTAAACACCACTCTGATTCCACGCACAAGTACTCTGAAATTGAAATAACAAATATGCTGGACTTCCTCATTAACAATATCTTTATTGTCTTTGGTGATCAGGTCTTCTAACAGTATGTCGGAATTCCCATGAACACGAATTGTGCACCTTTGTTAGCTGACCTGCTTTTATATTCATAGGAAGCAAAATTTATCCAAAAACTTCTACGTGAGAAGAAAAAATCTCTTGATGTGGCCTTCAATGCGACATATAGATATAATGAAGACGTTTTTAATTAACAATGCTAATTTTCATTCATGCAAGGTGAAGATAACGAACAGTGATCAATCTCATAACTCATACAGGCAATACAAAATAGATAGTTGGGCAAACACGGACCCCTGGACACACCAGAGGTGGGATCAGGTGCCTAGGAGGAATAAGCATCCCCTGTTGACCGGTCACACCCGCCGTGTTTGCCCAACTCTCTATATAAGATAAGAATTTACAGACATTTCAGTATAGTGCAGATTGATATTTGATCATACCATGGCAGTTTAGGCTAAAATTGGGATTCAAAGCTTTACATTAGAATAGGTACAAAAGGTTAAAACAATCTTTTTAGGAGTAGCAGGGCTACACTAGATGAAACGTGGTACTTATATCTGGGATTAAAGTTCACACAATAGACGAATATAGGGAGAAATGTTGTTCACCAGAATAACAGGGTGATGTTAGCTATAATGTTGCATCCCATTGTTGTGTAGATTCAAGTTCTGTGAAGTCATCATCTCTTCGGATGAGGATGGAGTCAAACATTTTCTAGGGAATGATGAGAGTAAAAAGATATTTTAAAAATTTCTGAAAAACAGTAAAACCAAGGCGACTCAGGTTACCTTTGTAGTCTATGGGCACTTTGTTGATCTGGACATCCTTGTTGTTTTCAACATATTTCATTTAAATATTTATACCTCCTTGATAGCATTTTATTTGATATAATCAAAATCATATCCGAATGCCATCACAATACTTATCATTTCCATTGGTGGAACTCTTCAAAATAAAGGCGCGTAAAGTCCTGATACCGGGACAACATAATGTAAACACATTACTTAGGCATACGTAATATAAATTATGGTATCGAATACATATTATAACCGACTGCAAACCACAACACTGATTAAAATTCTAAAGTCAAATTTAGGAATTGATTATTCTTACAAGAAAACAGACGAACTTATTAAACTATGTGAGGAAGAGAAGCTACTAAAGCCAAATCTGACCGATATAAAGCGTCAATCGCAAGAAGAACTGTGAAGGGAAAAACCTCCAACACAAGAACTTTTCTTGTAATTAATGTGATGAATATGTTTTTAAAGTTATTCTGTCAGACTATGAAGACATTCTATTTTATCATACAATCAGGACAAGTTCATATGGCATGGACTTTGTAATCGTACACGTACCCCCCCCCCCCCCCCGGTCAATTTCCATATATCAGAACAAGTTATATATATGTATATGCCAAACTGCATTTTTTTAAAGACGTTTATAACACTAATTAACACACCTAATGCGTTTCCAAACAGCATCTAAGCTAATTTGAAAATTACAAAATATTGATGGACTTGGGTGTCCAGAGAACATCGTTGTTTGGAATTTTTAAAATAGGTGTGGTGGAGTTTAAAAAAAATGTAACATCTTTAATAAGATAGTGTTAGAATATTTGACAAATGCAGTTTGACTAATGGTAATTTTATTTAAAAATACACCATGTATTTTAACTCTTAAAAGGGGGGGGGGGTGCTCTGAACGTTTCGTTTATGTCCCAGTAATCTCGCACTTGCTCGCGAGATTTGTGCATATTTTTTTTTACCAATGACGCACAAGAGTCATCAAAGCGCGATAACTCCAACGAGCTGGTAATGAGAAGTATTCACTTAATACTCCCCTCCTTGTTCATAAACTGTACACGTAATTCAGATTTATAGATCACATGACACTGAACTTCCAGAACTCAATATTCATACATGTACATTAGTTTTGATTTTTTAGCACGTATTTGTGTTCTGAAAGCATAATATAATGGTGTTAAGAGGTCATCTTGTGATTACTTTAATCCTTAATGTGGGGATAAATTTTGGAGGGTAGGGGTCACAGATGTGTGGTTGATTGACAAGGATGTTTTCCTTAGATTCGAACTTTTGACATATTGCAGGACTATGGTAGCTCTACTGCTGTACAAAAGCTAAGGTTTGTTAATGGAATTATGTCCAATGTGCCATTTTCTTGCCCACGCTATGAAATGGTTGGTGCATTAAATGTTAATGAAAGGCGAAGATAACAAACAGTGATCAATCTCATAACTCCTATAAGCAATACAAAATAAAGAGTTGGACAAACACGGATAATATTTCCTATCACTCCATTCTTCTGTCATGACTTAGTTTTTTGATCTGACATTATATCTGTTATTGTGGTAAATATAATGGTATACAAGTTCATCATGAGAATTCTTGAATAATTTTGACAGAGTTGTCTCCTTTGGACTTGGAAAATTTAAATAATGTTTGTTTCCGCTCATACAGTGAATGTAACGATTAGTGATCAATCTCATAAATCCCACAAGAATACAAACTCAATACAAACTCAATTTTTTTTACAATTACAAATTAAGGTCAAACACGGACCTCTGGACATAACAAAGGTGGAATCAGGTGTTTTAACACGATACGATGTGCGCAATCGGAATACCTCGCCCTTTCCTCCGTTTTTATGACGTAAAGGGCGAGGGCGAGGGGTACCAATTGACGATGTGCGTTGAGTAACCTTAAAAATGGTTTTGGGCAGATGATATTTCGGCAGAGTTATGCCCCTTCATTGGGCTTAGAAAATTTAAAATATTTACAGTTTCCGCTCTTTATCTCAGTCATACGTTGATATTTTGGATGAAATGTTGGGCAATAGATGTATCACATAAGAAATGTAAAAGTAAATTTTTCAAATCAGAAATATGTTCTTACAACAAAGAGCAGCATATCAGTACAAAATTACTAATAAATACTGTTGTAATTAGGTCTTTCCACCTTTCTGTGGAAAGACCTTTTGATATTGTTCTGTTTATTATTCCTTTCTTTCCGCCGCGAGAAGCTTTTGACGTCTTAAGACTTATCGAAAATCAATGTAGACCATCCTTTTCGACATCTCAAAACATGCTCAGATTTGACCCTGCGTAACTGAACTTTGACCTTTAACGAACTTGGAGGACTTTACGCGAAAAACCCTTGTTATCGGTTCTTCTCGAAAACCGTGAATGATAGGAGCATCCGACCTTTTCTAGAACACAGAGGTGACTTGGTCCAATTAACATGGGCATTCAACGAAAGGATTCGAGGACCCTTTCAGGAAGTTAGTACCCCTCATGATTTACGATTTCTGCGTAAGAAATTGTCGACTCCTAAAGCATTCGTCGTAGAGACACCGAACCCACTGGAACGGGTTGGGTGACCTTGACCTTGAAAAGTAGGTCAAGGTCAAAGGTCAAGGTCACCCAGAATGGCCAGAAAATGGCACTTTTTATACGCTCTTTCACGCTTCAGATAACATCGAAATATCATATGGGTCAGCATGGAATTCTGGACTGGTCTCGGTATTACGAATGTCAACTCTGAAACATTGACCACTCTGCGAATGCCGGCGACTTAAGGTCGAAAACCCCGTTATCGCTACTCCTACTAGACCGCAAGTCGTGGAGACGCAAGACCTTCGCCGACGAATTCACGATAAAACCCCCTTGCATCGAGAAGTTGACCGAGGGAAACAGAGAACCCTTAAGCATGGTTCTCGCCCCCGAAAGTCTCCGACATAGTCATTCGAGCCCACAACTTCTTCACGGATGCAGATAGAGGCACGGTACAACTGGCACGAAGCCCCTCTGACCTTCAAAATGAGGTCAAGGTCAAAGGTCAAGGTCACACTTTCGCTCCCATGGGGTTTTTGAGGTTTGACCTTGAAAGTGGGTCAAGGTCAAAGGTCAAGGTCACGCATCCAGGGGCCAGTCTCCACGAGTAAGGCAAACCCACCCATCACGCCTGTCGTCCCCAAGGAAGAAATCCCCCACCCTTCAAGTGATCTGTCTGTGATCAGCTGTTTATACACTATTTTGACCGGTCTCATGCCCAACAACAGGATTCTATAGCTAATCTGACCTACACCTACACATCTGACCTACACCCATTTCTTCCATTTCTTGACTGTCTTGTAAATCAAACATGAATTGCATTTGCATTCACGAAAAGAAGATATCAATGTCTGCCAGTGCATCAAAATAAAGACTAAGTTCAGTTGTTGTTGTTGTTTTTTATGATAATGATGATGCAACTTTACTCGACAGTTGAACTCATTGACATTCCATCCCGACTGTCATTGTAAACAAATAAACACTTACCTGCAGGATCAGATGGGATGCAGTACTCCTATTCTCCGTTCAGATATCCTACATGCACTCAGAAACTTTCTAATTCACCGGCCGCCATTTTGGTTGTTTGTTGTCAAAGCCTAAATCCGTATATGCATGCCTCCTTGGGTGAAAAGACTGAAAGACATTGTCTCCGTGAATTAGAACACATAGGATGAGCAATTACAAACTGTATATTAAATTCCACAATCCACAACACACACGGTAAAATCCAGTGCATCTTCACAACATCAACATGAGGCTTGTAGACTCCCAGCATGCACGATCAGCAGCTACAATCTCTGAAAATGTCACATCCGGTTTCTTTGCACCTCCAAATATCCTATCTAACAGGTCTAAAGTCACCCCAAACACCTGCACAAGTCCTATTACACTTTTACCTGATATGTGCATATGTGCTGGCTATCCAACACCCACACCCCTTTCCCCCCCAAAAAAAATTTGAAGGGTACTTAATGCGAAACCAAGCATTGAACACACTTCAACACTCAAATTTAGGCGGCAAATTTGAATTTCTTTTCGAGCCAAATCAATTTTTTTTGGCCTCATTTGACCTACTTAAGAATGGATCAAGATCAAAGGTCAAGAAACAAATCCAGAAAAGGTGGAAAGACCTCTAATTGTTCGCGAACAATTAGGATTACTAGTTGTTTTAATTATTTGAACCATGTTTATTTGCTTTACGTCGACTTGTAATTTTTTCTCTCATATTGAGATCTCACCAAGGTGAAGTACCACTTTAGACATATTCTTAGCTCTCAGGGCCGTAGCAGTGAGGATTCTTTAACGTGCCCACGCATGTCGCGACACGGGACCTCGGCATTTAAGGTCTTATCCAAAAAATATGATTTCATTTCTAAATGCCGAACGTTTGGCGAAGGAGCAATCACTACCTATCTTCCCGTCTTAGGTTTCCCGCAACCATGGCATGAGATGGGCTCAAACTCACGACTTCCTGGTTATGAAGCGAAAACTTTACAACTGAGCTACTTTAACCGTTCTATCCCAGACCTCTGTATTACTAGTCAGGTGTTCTAACCACTGAGCTACCGCTACCGGTCTATCTGAGATCCCTGTATCACTAGTCAGGTGCTCTAACCATGGAGCTACCGTGACCGGTCTATTAGAGACCTCTGTATTACTAGTCTGGTGCTCTAACCACTGAGCTAACATGACCGGTCTATCTAAGACCCCTGTATTACTAGTCAGATGCTCTAACCACTGAGCTACAGTGACCGGTCTATCAGAGACCCCTGTATTACTAGTCAGGTGCTCTAACCATTGAGCTACCGTGATCGGTCTATCAGAGACCCCTGTATTACTAGTCTGGTGCTCTAACCATTGAGCTACCACAACCGGTCTATCAGAGACCCCTGTATTACTAGTCAGGTGTTCTAACTATTGAGCTACCATGCCCAGTCTATCTGAAATCACTGTATTACTAGTCAGGTGATTAACAAACAGAATAATGTTTAATAAGTAGTCCATCACACAGAAAGAAGTACCTAAGTAAGTACTCAGTAGTGGATGTACTATAATTCAAGGCTACTCACAAAATACTAACAAAGTGAAATGTCTTAATATATAACAAGAACTGATTGACCTGTATTAAATTGTGTAAAGTGATTGTTGTGTGTTAAATTGTATAAGGTGGTTGTTGTGTGTTAAATTGTGTAAGGTGATTGTTGTGTGTTAAATTGTGTAAGGTGATTGACGTGTGTTAAATTGTATAAGGTGATTGTTGTGTGTTAAATTGTATAAGGTGATTGTTGTGTGTTAAATTGTATAAGGTGATTGTTGTGTGTTAAATTGTGTAAGGTGATTGTTGTGTGTTAAATTGTATAAGGTGATTGTTGTGTGTTAAATTGTGTAAGGTGATTGATGTGTGTTAAATTGTATAAGGTGATTGTTGTGTGTTAATTAAATTGTGTAAAGTGATTGTTGTGTGTTAAATTGTGTAAGGTGATTGTTGTGTGTTAAATTGTGTAAGGTGATTGTTGTGTGTTAAATTGTATAAGGTGATTGTTGTGTGTTAATTAAATTGTGTAAAGTGATTGTTGTGTGTTAAATTGTATAAGGTGATTGTTGTGTGTTAAATTGTGTAAGGTGATTGATGTGTGTTAAATTGTATAAGGTGATTGTTGTGTGTTAAATTGTGTAAGGTGATTGATGTGTGTTAAATTGTATAAGGTGATTGTTGTGTGTTAATTAAATTGTGTAAAGTGATTGTTGTGTGTTAAATTGTGTAAGGTGATTGTTGTGTGTTAAATTGTGTAAGGTGATTGTTGTGTGTTAAATTGTATAAGGTGATTGTTGTGTGTTAATTAAATTGTGTAAAGTGATTGTTGTGTGTTAAATTGTATAAGGTGATTGTTGTGTGTTAAATTGTGTAAGGTGATTGATGTGTGTTAAATTGTATAAGGTGATTGTTGTGTGTTAAATTGTGTAAGGTGATTGTTGTGTGTTAAATTGTGTAAAGTGATTGTTGTGTGTTAAATTGTGTAAGGTGATTGTTGTGTGTTAAATTGTGTAAAGTGATTGTTGTGTGTTAAATTGTGTAAGGTGATTGTTGTGTGTTAAATTGTGTAAGGTGATTGACGTGTGTTAAATTGTATAAGGTGATTGACGTGTGTTAAATTGTATAAGGTGATTGTTGTGTGTTAAATTGTGTAAAGTGATTGTTGTGTGTTAAATTGTGTAAGGTGATTGTTGTGTGTTAAATTGTGTAAGGTGATTGACGTGTGTTAAATTGTGTAAGGTGATTGTTGTGTGTTAAATTGTATAAGGTGATTGTTGTGTGTTAAATTGTGTAAGGTGATTGACGTGTGTTAAATTGTGTAAAGTGATTGTTGTGTGTTAAATTGTGTAAGGTGATTGATGTGTGTTGTATAAGGTGATTGTTGTATGTTAAATTGTGTAAAGTGATTGTTGTGTGTTAAATTGTGTAAGGTGATTGACGTGTGTTAAATTGTGTAAGGTGATTGTTGTGTGTTAAATTGTATAAGGTGATTGTTGTGTGTTAAATTGTGTAAGGTGATTGACGTGTGTTAAATTGTGTAAGGTGATTGTTGTGTGTTAAATTGTATAAAGTGATTGTTGTGTGTTAAATTGTGTAAGGTGATTGACGTGTGTTAAATTGTGTAAAGTGATTGTTGTGTGTTAAATTGTGTAAGGTGATTGACGTGTGTTAAATTGTGTAAGGTAATTGTTGTGTGTTAAATTGTGTAAGGTGATTGTTGTGTGTTAAATTGTGTAAGGTGATTGACGTGTGTTAAATTGTGTAAGGTGATTGACGTGTGTTAAATTGTGTAAGGTGATTGTTGTGTGTTAAATTGTATAAGGTGATTGTTGTGTGTTAAATTGTATAAGGTGATTGTTGTGTGTTAAATTGTGTAAAGTGATTGTTGTGTGTTAAATTGTATAAGGTGATTGTTGTGTGTTAAATTGTGTAAAGTGATTGTTGTGTGTTAAATTGTATAAGGTGATTGTTGTGTGTTAAATTGTGTAAAGTGATTGTTGTGTGTTAAATTGTGTAAAGTGATTGTTGTGTGTTAAATTGTATAAGGTGATTGTTGTGTGTTAAATTGTATAAAGTGATTGTTGTGTGTTAAATTGTATAAGGTGATTGTTGTGTGTTAAATTGTGTAAAGTGATTGTTGTGTGTTAAATTGTGTAAAGTGATTGTTGTGTGTTAAATTGTATAAGGTGATTGTTGTGTGTTAAATTGTATAAGGTGATTGTTGTGTGTTAAATTGTATAAGGTGATTGACGTGTGTTAAATTGTATAAGGTGATTGTTGTGTGTTAAATTGTATAAGGTGATTGTTGTGTGTTAAATTGTATAAGGTGATTGACGTGTGTTAAATTGTATAAGGTGATTGTTGTGTGTTAAATTGTATAAGGTGATTGTTGTGTGTTAAATTGTATAAGGTGATTGTTGTGTGTTAAATTGTATAAGGTGATTGACGTGTGTTAAATTGTATAAGGTGATTGACGTGTGTTAAATTGTATAAGGTGATTGTTGTGTGTTAAATTGTATAAGGTGATTGACGTGTGTTAAATTGTGTAAAGTGATTGTTGTGTGTTAAATTGTGTAAGGTAATTGTTGTGTGTTAAATTGTGTAAGGTAATTGTTGTGTGTTAAATTGTGTAAGGTGATTGATGTGTGTTGTATAAGGTGATTGTTGTGTGTTAAATTGTATAAGGTGATTGTTGTGTGTTAAATTGTATAAGATGATTGTTGTGTGTTAAATTGTATGAGGTGATTGACGTGTGTTAAATTGTATAAGGTAATTGACCTGTGTTAAATTGTGTAAGGTGATTGTTGTGTGTTAAATTGTGTAAAGTGATTGTTGTGTGTTAAATTGTGTAAGGTGATTGACGTGTGTTAAATTGTATAAGGTGATTGTTGTGTGTTAAATTGTATAAGGTGATTGCTGTGTGTTAAATTGTATAAGGTGATTGTTGTGTGTTAAATTGTATAAGGTGATTGTTGTGTGTTAAATTGTATAAGGTGATTGTTGTGTGTTAAATTGTATAAGGTGATTGTTGTGTGTTAAATTGTATAAGGTGATTGTTGTGTGTTAAATTGTATAAGGTGATTGTTGTGTGTTAAATTGTATAAGGTGATTGCTGTGTGTTAAATTGTATAAGGTGATTGTTGTGTGTTAAATTGTATAAGGTGATTGACGTGTGTTAAATTGTATAAGGTGATTGTTGTGTGTTAAATTGTATAAGGTGATTGACGTGTGTTAAATTGTATAAGGTGATTGACGTGTGTTAAATTGTGTAAAGTGATTGTTGTGTGTTAAATTGTGTAAGGTGATTGTTGTGTGTTAAATTGTGTAAAGTTATTGTTGTGTGTTAAATTGTGTAAAGTGATTGTTGTGTGTTAAATTGTATAAGGTGATTGTTGTGTGTTAAATTGTGTAAGGTGATTGTTGTGTGTTAAATTGTGTAAGGTAATTGTTGTGTGTTAAATTGTGTAAGGTGATTGACCTGTGTTCAAATGCATATACACTGTAGATAAATAACTAGCAAAGCATTAAAATGAGTCATATTTGTTCACTAAATATAATAATACAGATATTATAAAATTGAAATTACAAAACAGTACAGCGATAGATTAATGCTCAATCAGTAGACACAACAATAAGTACAAGTTAATTACACATTACAAACACAGGGCGGTAATTAACATGGAACTGTAATTAACAAGGAACTGAAATCAGTAGACCCAGTAATAAGTAAACGTTAATTACACATTGCAAACACAGGGCGGTAATTAACATGGAACTGTAATTAACATGGAACTGTAATCAATATACAGAAGTAAATAGCTCTCTGTTTAGATCTGTAATTAACATGGTTTGTACATATGTAATTAACACTGTGTCAAGATGCATAATTAACACCGTGTTTGGATATGTATTTTACACGATCTTGATATGTGTAATTAACATTGTGTTTAGACGTGTAATTAAAAGTGTTTAGACGTGTAATTAACATTGTGTTTAGATGTGTAATTAACATTGTGTTTAGACGTGTAATTAACATTGTGTTTAGATGTGTAATTAACACTGTGTTTAGATGTGTAATTAACACTGTGTTTAGATGTGTAATTAACATTGTGTTTAGACGTGTAATTAACAGTGTTTAGATGTGTAATTAACACTGGGTTTAGATGTGTAATTAACATTGTGTTTAGATGTGTAATTAACATTGTGTTTAGATGTGTAATTAACACTGGGTTTAGATGTGTAATTAACACTGTGTTTAGATGTGTAATTAACATTGTGTTTAGACGTGTAATTAACAGTGTTTAGATGTGTAATTAACACTGGGTTTAGATGTGTAATTAACATTGTGTTTAGACGTGTAATTAACAGTGTTTAGATGTGTAATTAACACTGGGTTTAGATGTGTAATTAACACTGTGTTTAGATGTGTAATTAACATTGTGTTTAGACGTGTAATTAACAGTGTTTAGATGTGTAATTAACACTGGGTTTAGATGTGTAATTAACATTGTGTTTAGACGTGTAATTAACAGTGTTTAGATGTGTAATTAACACTGGGTTTAGATGTGTAATTAACACTGTGTTTAGATGTGTAATTAACATTGTGTTTAGACGTGTAATTAACAGTGTTTAGATGTGTAATTAACACTGGGTTTAGATGTGTAATTAACACTGTATTTAGATGTGTAATTAACATTGGGTTTAGATGTGTAATTAATATAGTTTTCACTGTTGAGATGTGTAATTAACACTGTGTTGAGATTTGTAATTAACACTGTTTAAATGTAATTAACACTGTTCAGATTGTGCAAAGATTATACTAATTAATTAATCTTTAACCGGACATCAAAAATGAAAATCTTTGAATCTCAGCTGAACACTGAATTACCGCGGCTTACTCCTGATGGAATCTTCATTGGACAGAGAGATTAAACTGCTTCAAACACCATCATAATTCCCATGAGACAATTCCTCTATCTGTTCTGTGATATGCTTGAGCCTTTGCATATATTTAAATCATTAATGTTAGAAACAAAATATTAAAGTAGACATCTTATGTACCTACATTTTAGGGGATGTGTGTATTTCTTTGAATAATGATTATTGAACAGGGTTACTGAATTACTCTCTGACATATGTAGGGATTACCTCCCTTAAGACATTGGGTTTTTTAAAAAAATACTTGCCATTATAAAAGTTTTATTGACCCGATCTTAAGCTACAATTTACATTACTGTATAGATGCACAAATTGACAAAGTTGTTCATACTTGGACTCGTATCTACATGGACCCAAAAAGGGATATGCCATATCATCGTTTGAAATTATAGGTCAAAGTGACCTTGATTTAGGGCACAACACACCTTCTTCTTAACGTGCATTAGACTGACCAAGTTTGATGATTCTAGACCAATAATTGTCCAGTTACGAGTCAAACAGGCTTTTATCATATATTGTCTTACTTAAAGGTCACAGTGACTTAACTTTAAAGTGCAGACCTCCCTTTACCCAACATGTATCAGCTGAAAAGGTTTAACAATTATAGTGTTCGAGTTATGAGCCCAACACAAAGCAGGACAGACGGACGGACACGATCGTCATACCATAATACACCTCGTTTAAAAAAGTGTAATTCTATTTATAAACGGGGGAAAAATCAGGTCTGCATAAACGGAGTAATCCGTAGTCATCTGTGTCCAATAAAATATCTAAATATGAAGCAGATGACAGGTGAAGATAACGAACAGCGATTAAACTCCTAACTCCCACAAGCAGTACACAATAGAGAGTTAGGCAAACACGAGCCCCTCCTGGATATACCAGAGGTGGGATCAGGTGCCTAGGTGGAGTAAGCATCCCCTCTTGACCGGTCACACTCGCCGTGAGCCCCTTGATCAGGTAAAAAGAGTTATCCAACGTCAAAATCGGTATGAAACAAGTCAGACATTTGACCAAATGTTGTATTGGCAAACTAGATTGTTATAACGACCATAGAATTTTCGGAATGCTAACTTTAAATAAGACTGATGAAACCCCTGCACCATCAACTTGTTTGTCAGTAGCCTGCCTCGATTTGAAAACAGATCATACACAGAACAAGCTCTTGTATATCGAATCAGTTGAGAGATACAAACACCATATGCAGGTGATAATGGAATATTGCTGAATAAATATGGCAAGTTGACCATGGAGAAGCTGAAATCATCCCGTTTATCATAAAGTCGAGTTGTTAGTTTGCCGTTAATATGTATTTTCAATAAAATATCTAAGTGAAGTGGATGACTCTGTGGTGTCTTTTATTTCGAGTTCACAGGGATATATCGAATCGACATATGAATGAAAATTAGCATTGTTAATTGATAAAATGTCGTCAATATATCTGAATGTCGCATTGAAGGCCACATCAAGAGATTTTTTCTTCTCACGTAGAAGTTTTTGGATAAATTTTGCTTCATATGAATATAAAAACAGGTCAGCTAACAAAGGTGCACAATTCGTGCCCATGGGAATACCAACAGACTGTTGGATTGATTATTTTGCTGTTTTCCGCCACACTCAACAATTTTTCAGTTATCTGGTGGCGCCCAGTTTTTATTGGTGGAAGAGAGAACCGAGATACAATGTACCGACCTTCCGAAAGTAAACTGGGAAACTTTTTCACTTATCAGCACGAGCGAAATTCAAACCCACACCGACCAGAGGTGAGAGGCCGTGTGATTTTTAGCGCGATGCTCTAACCACTCGGCCCCTAGACTGTTGGAAGACCTGATCACCAAAGACTACGAAGATATTGTCAAGGAGGAACTCCAGCATATTTTTAATTTCAATTTCAGAGTACTTGTGCGTGGAATCAAGGTGGTGTTTAACAAAGTAATTTTTTGGATGATTAATCACTAGATATGAATATTTCCGTTTTCATTTTTTGTTCAAGAAGCAATTGTCTATAATGTCAAGTCTAGTCTTTAATTTATTGTGAGGAATGGTGGTGTATAGTGTTAAAAAGTCGTAGGTTTTGATGCTATTGATTTCAAAAAAGCTTTGCGATTTCAAGTTTACTAAAAGTTCTTTAGAAATTTTTAAAATCCACATTTGATTTACACCACGTTTGGCATATGTAGTGGCACAGTACATTTGAAGTTTCTCCTTCACTGTTGTTATTTTCGTGAGGAGCATAGAGGCTTGGTAAAACACTTACTGGATCCAGCAATGTATCTTTGTAAGGGTTTTTATGAAGTTTAGGAATCCAGTAAAGGTATGGTAACTCATACTCAGCTGACCCATTGACTGGGATGTTAAATGTGTCCAACACTGAAGCATGGTTTTGAAGAATTTCATTTTTTGAAAGGGTACATTGTAGCTGGAGATGTTGAAGACTCTGTGGTGTCTTTTATTTTGAGTTCACTGGGATATATCGAATCAACATGACTGAAAATGATTATTGTTAATAGATAAAACGTCATTGATATATCTAAATGTGAGTTCATGGCCACAGCAAGAGATTCTTTCTTCTCATCCTTCTACAGCTTTTGAATCAATTTTGCCTCATAGGAAAATAAAAAGAGCCCAGTTAATTAAGGAGCACAATTCGT
This sequence comes from Ostrea edulis, assembly GCF_947568905.1. Taxonomy (NCBI): domain Eukaryota; kingdom Metazoa; phylum Mollusca; class Bivalvia; order Ostreida; family Ostreidae; genus Ostrea; species Ostrea edulis. The sequence continues at coordinate 68,025,305 of NC_079172.1, read as the reverse complement.
GCCCATGGGAATTCCAACAGACTGATGGAAGACCTGATCACCAAAGATTACAAAGATATTTCTGAGGACACAATTTTATTAAGTTTGCAAGAATTACGTCAACAACAATGTCACTTCTATAATCACACAAACAGACTTCAGACATACCGATGTTGGACACAAACGGAAACATCGACTGATGGAAAAATCCAAGGGCCAAATAGTAAAAACACACAACAGCTCTATGGATGAATGGATACAGAGAGACTGAGATAAACATAAACAGTATAAATATACAATCACAATGCATACATTCAGACACATCAAATGTCAATGGGCCTGCCATGAGAAAGACAGAATTAATCAAAATGTATGCATGGAACCCCCTCCCCCCTTCTGATTAAGTAAAGTATATAAAAATAATGTATTTTAAAACTATAGTCCCCAAATCTAGATATGCATGAAATAATCAAAACATGCAATTCCAATAAATTATCCGAGAATTAATTTCTTTGAAGAATAAATTTACACCAGTTTTTGACTTGCATACTGAAGCTCGTCTCTGACCTAAATATTCTTTTACCTAGTTACACCCCCCTTCCAACACTATTTCCAAAATAATACAATATTCAGACTTAACAAAGAAGCCCTGACAAAATAATGCTAGTAAACATACCTACAGTAAATCCAATATGGTATGCACATGTTTGTAATCCACATGAAGAAGTAGCAGTTGTTTCCAGTTAATACCTGCATTCTACACTGTGTACTAGTACCACAGTACCATACAACACTGTAGTACTATTCTGACTTCAGTATAAGATGGGATACGACAAATACGACAGGCATTATCTGAACATGTAATCACTGCGTCTCACAACTCACAAAAGCTTCACAAACACATAAACAACTCACGCTTTAAGGACACTCGATACAAACAAAACAATGGATGCATGGGTTGATTCTAGTATACATTATTTGGCTTACATTCTGTAGTTTGATTGTGATAAATACAAATCTTAAATTCCTGTTAAACTTGTAAATTTGTAAAGTTTGAATGAAAATACATGAATAACTCTATACAAATTTTACCCCTGTTTTGGACTTAATTGAGAAATCATGGAAATGAACTACACTCCACATCATAAATTGTATCATTGACTGCCCTATTTCAGTGACTGACCAGAATCGGTGACCTTTTGTTTACATGTGCGCGTTGTCGTTTCCAGGTGTTGATTATGTCATCAATTTCGCCAGTGTTGGTAAACATACACAGAGCACGTCTTCAATTTTTTTCTGAAAATGAACTACTCGAAGGAGAGTATGCAAAAAATCAACATGGGCACCCCAAAAATAAGCCCATTTACTTATTACTTTTTCAAGCAAACCTTCAAATTAATATAAAGCATACCAAAAGTCTAGAATTCTACACAATGTTATTTTATCAATTGACATTTAGTTGCACATTCCTCCTGTATATACGTTTTAACAGTTACAAACTTTTGATAAACCTATATTAACAATGGTCACCGAAATAGGTGACGTCAACATTTTAGGAGCACAAAGTGACATGTTTTTTATTACAAAAATCTATTCAATTAACGTACCAATGGATTTGGAATTTTCCGATCAAAGTAAAGGAATTTAATTACTTTAAAGGTAGATGTCTTGTCTATTTATTTAATCTAAGTGACTGATGAGAAAATCGTGGTTTATCACTAAGGTCACCGAAAATGGTCAGTCGACGATATTCATTTTCTTATAAAATAAAAACCAAATATCAAATTTTGATTTTTACCCCTTGTTTTTCAAATTTTGTTTGTAGCAAGTGTCATTAAATTGAAAAAAGTATGCATGCTATAAATAGAAAACATACAAAACCGGAAAAGTATGCATGCTATAAATAGAAAACATACAAAACCGGAAAAAAGTATGCAAGCTATAAATAGAAAACATACAAAACCAGAAATAAATATGCATGCTATAAATAGAAAACAATTATCTTGAAAAGTTAACAGTAGTTTTGCAAAGAAGAAAAGATATTCATGTTAAGAAAATCTTTAGCAACACACCAAGAAAAATTCTGAAATGCATCTTACATGTCAAAAAAGCTTAATATACAAAGATATCCGTAAAATGTGCATTAAATAGAAAACGTACACTGCTGGGGAAAATTATTATCTGTAAAAAATGACAATATTTTTGTAAATGAAAAAAATATTTGAGGTAAGAAAATCTTTAGTAACACACCAAGAAAAATCCTTAGAATTAATCTAAAATCCAAAAGACAGCAATCTGCTCTAAGTCTATGGTAGTAAGCTTACTGCTAGAGGAGTCAAGCTACCAGCTCCAGATTTGTCACTTGCACATAAAATGCATACACCAAGTTCATACCATGATGAACCACATACAATTTGAATGATGTCAACACCATACAAAAAAACATTCAGAGACTCCATGACAACCGAGTGTCACACATACTTCTACAAAAACACCAAATAAGTACGAAATGTCTTCTGCTTGTTTCAGTCTATATTGCTTGTGTTCACATGTTAATAGAGTGAAACAATTACAGGTACCAGTAATTTGTTCATTATCATTCATCTTCTAAAGTAAGAATATGTAGTTTGAAAATGTCTAAGTTGACAAGAACAAGTTGGTAATTTCATAACATTGGCAGACATACAGTCAAAAATCATAAAACGTATCACACAATATACCTTAGATGTGAAAATCACTTAAACAGGTGTGCCATGTGTTTTCAAGTTCTGCAAATCTGAATTTACTCTGCTCACATAAAATTCCACAATAGTATTATAAAGTGGCCTTATTTGGTAAATTTACCCAAAAATGTTAGAAGTATAAACTATTATCAAAAGACTGGAAAAGGAAATATATATTTCTATGTTAGCATTATGGGTATCTACCTCAGGAACAATATACCAACAATGACTGCTCCCTAGTTTACAACCTCAGCAATTACTGCTCCCTGCTTTACCCCCCCCCCCCCCCCCTGTAATGACACCTCTATACTTTATAAGCCCAGCCTATAAAGCATGTCTGTGCAAGTCATATACCTATATCATTCTGTCCGACGGGTATCAGGACCAGCCCTTAAACCCGTAAACCCATGGTCTGAAAAATGTTTTACCAACAGTCCAGCTGTTTTTAAACATTTTTCAAAACTTTACCCTCTAAAAATCTAACCAAAGCAAAGTTTGTTTATCCTGCCTAATCTGTGTTGTGGGCTCATACTTGAAAATGAATTGCAGTCTCATAAAATTTCAGGGTCGAGAACAACGGATTTTCCATTGATCATGTATATAATTTGCATGGAGACAAAAAAAAAAAAAAAAAAGGTTCACTGCAGTAGGTATCAGTATCAATTGACAATGTTAAAATCAAAGTTGATATTTTTTATGCAGCTCTTTACTGGAAAACAAAATCTTTCACAAACTGTATAGTTGAAGATGGGGACAAAATACAATCCACACAATTTAAAACAATTCAGAAATGAATAGATAGATTATGGAATGTAAAAAACATAACTACCCAAGAATAAAACTGAAACATATCAGGTTAGCATTCAAGTTGTATAAAACTAAAATATCATAACAAATCTTAAAACTGAGACATGTTACTAAAATCTGTTTTGAATACAACTTACCAATACTTTAAGGTTTAGCAATTTAACTTTTGTTTTAACCTAGAACATCTCTTATTAGTTATGGTAGAATATTAAGGTAGACTGTCTCTCTCTTGGTGATGGTAGAACATCTCTATGTTCAAAGAGAGACACACAAATCTCATATGGATACTAATTCCTTTCTACAGGAGCACTTCCGAAAAAATTTTGACAAGAAAGGTTATCACAAAATCTGTAGCATTTCAATTAAGATATGAACTTTGGGAATGTCAATATCAGTAAAGGAAATTTTTACTTAGAATGCAGATTGTTAATAGAAACACCAAAATGGCCTCTTCAATTTTACAAATCAAATAATTTAAAGTAGTCACAAATTTTAATGGAAAGTAAACAAACACAAAACTACTGCAGATCTATGACTTCACTTCTGAACACAGACAGATGTGTGCAAAATTCCTGAACATGAACAGATGTGTACAAAATTTCTGAGCACGGACAGATGTGTACAAAATTTCTGAGCACGGACAGATGTGCACAAAATTTCAGAACACGGACAGAGTGTACAGGAACACAGACAGATATATACTTACTTAGCTTACCGTATGTTTGAATACATTCAATATGATATAGTGGTATTTCAAAACAGTCATGAAAACACTACATTTGTACAAATGTAACAATCAACATTCATTAATCAACCAGATATAACAGAGACCAGATAATTAACTTTGGCAGGCCTTGCAGCATATATAGGACAAGTCCCTTTCCTGACCTTTTTTAAAATACAATATTTGAGGAAAGTCACTTAGCGTCAGGAGTTACTGTTTAGGAGGAATAATACATCTTAACGTCCGACTTCCTTTTAAAACTTTGAATGCAAATATAAATATCAGCAGTACATGTTTATTCCTGCACTCAGCAAATGTGTCGACTGCTGGGCACTCAGTAAATGTGTCGACTGCTGGGCACTCAGTAAATGTGTCGACTGTTGATCTGTAGTACATGCGTTCACACCTAGATGTAGTTTTGATTTTTTTTCTTCAGATTACTTTCTACTAAAACGGCATGTTTTTTTTGTTTTGTTTTTTTTAATCTAAATCAGGTAACTTTAAAAGTTTTTAATTTCAAAATTTTGTAGTACTTATCCTCCATTTTCCCTCCGTATCAGATTTCTCTGGTGTGTTATTCCTCCCGAACAACACGATTCTCCTCTGTCCAATTCAACTATGTACGTTTGTACTATATCATGGAAGTATAGCAACTTAGAATTGAGCTGTATGATTGTGAGTGTGCGAGAGAGAAGTGAGGGCAAACTATGTGAGTGTGTGCTTAAGTGGTCAATAAAAAAAATTATTTTTGAAAGTTAAAAAATCTAATCAAGGAGAATTCATTATAAGATTGTTCCTCCATCATGAACAGATTTTTAAAAATATTTAATCCGAAGAAACAAAATTACATAAATGTTCTTTTCCCCATTCGTTTTTATGTACTTGATAAATGTATAGAATTGAGTGATCATATAAACTACATTTTATATGACTTCTTTACAATGGAGAAGAAAAAGATACTATAGATTTTAAATTCTAAGCCACAGAAAATTATAAAGCTTTACTGGTTGATGACGATCGCAGTACAGAAATTTGCTGTTGCTGATCGCAGTACAGAAATTTGCTGTTGCTGATCGCAGTACAGAATTTTGCTGTTGCTGATCGCAGTATAGAATTTCACTGTATAACACCACTTGGCAATATACCATAATAGCCCTTAAATCTGTTTTATAAAATTGTCAAAACTCTACACAGACAGCATTATAAGCTGGTATCAACTGGATTCTCAGCTCGGATGCAGGAGGTGTAGTGTCTCCAGAACATGTAACATAGCCTAATCCAGTGATTCTGGATCCGACTCCGGATCATAAGCTGGCAGATAGAACATGATCCGAGAAAGATAAACCTTCATTTTGGGTGGAACAGGAAGTCGACGCGTCTGCTCGAACAACTTCCTCTTTCTGCTAAGTCTCTGTTGAATCACTTTACGACACAAGTTCATCAGCGAATGGGGGGAGTTCATGTTCTTTTTATACCACATCAAGAAATTGGGGTCATCTCTCATTAGCTCCAGGGGAATTCCTGGACCCTTCCATTTGAGCCAGTCCACGAGATTCAACATATCACAGCCGGCTGCATACAGAACCTTAATACAGGGCACCTGGTATTTCAGGTCTTCTTTATACAGACCAGTACTGAGAGAACTGACACACACGTATAGTGGTGTTCGGCCGTGATTGTCTAACTTGTTCACATCACTGTTCACGTTCAGTAAAATCCGGATCATGTCTTTTAGCTTCCAGTGAGCCGCTACATGTATTGGGTATCGTCCGGAGTTGTCACACCTACAAGTACACACCGTAACATGACAGAATTTAGAATTGTCACACCGTAACATGACGGAATTTAGAATTGTCACACCGTAACATGATGGAATTTAGAGTTGTCCCACCTACAAGTACACACCGTAACATGACAGAATTTAAAGTTGTCACACCGTAACATGACAGAATTTACAGTTGTCACACCGTAACATGACAGAATTTAGAATTGTCACACCGTAACATGACGGAATTTAGAGTTGTCACACCTACAAGTACACACCGTAACATGACAGAATTTAGAATTGTCACACCGTAACATGACGGAATTTAGAATTGTCACACCGTAACATGATGGAATTTAGAGTTGTCCCACCTACAAGTACACACCGTAACATGACAGAATTTAAAGTTGTCACACCGTAACATGACAGAATTTACAGTTGTCACACCGTAACATGACAGAATTTAGAATTGTCACACCGTAACATGACGGAATTTAGAGTTGTCACACCTACAAGTATACACCGTAACATGACAGAATTTACACTATTCACTACAACAGACCCAAATAAGGACACTCTGAAAGGTACTTCTCTCAGAGGTGTTAATGCTATGCTGACGGTGGGGCTATCAAAGAAGTTGAGGGTTTATTAAGGTAAAATCCCTGTTTATCAGATATCTATATTCACCTGCATCGAACATTTAGCAATATGTTATAGACTCCTACTACTATGCCCGGATGATTTTTAGAATGAGAGAATACACTGCACAATTCTGATTTATATTTGATTAAAATCTATAGTTGTTGTACTTTTGAAACATGTACAATCACAGGTTTGGTTTACACTGTTTAACGTCCCTCTTGAGAATTTTTCACTCATATGCAGATGTCACCCTTGCTGGTGAAGGGCTTCAAAATTTAGGTCTATGCTCGGCACTTACGGCCTTTGAGCAGGGAGGAGGGATCTTCATCATGCCACACCTGCTGTGACACAGGGCCTCAGTTTTTGCGGTCTCATCCTAAGAACAGTCCCACTTAATCACCTCTTACAACAAGTAAGGAATCAGTGAAAAAAGAATCGTTCTATTTTCAATCAAAACCCAGTTTAGAATTAGAAGTGGACAAACTTTATTCATATTAAAATATGAAAATTTTATGCAGTCATTATCAAACCTAAAAACAAGAACAAAGTCATGAATACGTCCAATACTGCATTAGTCCCGACTGTCCCAAATTTTTAATAAACTAAACTAAATACACACACAGTGCTACATTGCAGCATGAACAATAGACCATCTTCTGCTTATCCATTGTCACAAATCACGGGTTATTGTTTCCATTCCGTTCCACAAACTAGATGAAAACAATAACCTGTGGTTTGCAACAATGTTGCTTACCTTAATTGATACAATTAGAATATTTCACTGACGCAGTTCCAGTTGATTACAACCACATGGGATTCAAGCTATGATTTGCCTACCACAGCCAAGGAAGATAACTCTAATTTCCCACAATTTGGGTGATTGCTGCCAAAATTTCCAGTGATATGGTACTAAGTATGGTGAAATTTTGGATTTGTTTACTACATACCAGTGATGTCTTCTGCAGTGTTAATTTACTTCACAGTATTTCAATTCAAAATATTAATCTGAAGTAAACTTTAAAAGTGTGTTAGTGTGAACAAGGTATTTCATATCAAAAGAGTATTGATACATTTTCTGCTCTTAGAAAGCCTGCAGCTGAAAACAAATACTCCATTACAATGCAACTAGAGCATCTAATATTCCAGCAGACAACATTTCTATGGTATTCTGAACAGAGAAACACAGTGCAGTCTGACCTTACCTATTCATAGAGGCCCCAGCAGACTATCCTGATTCGAGAAACATTGTGGTCTGGCCTTACCTATTTATAGAAGCCCAGCAGACTATTCTGAATAGAGAAACACAGTGCGGTCTGACCTTACCTATTTATAGAAGCCCAGCAGACTATCCTGATTCGAGAAACATTGTGGTCTAGCCTTACCTATTTATAGAGGCCCCAGCAGACAGCAAACATTCCACTGCTGTGTAACTTGAGTGTACAAAGGCATTCTGAACACAGATATACAATGGAGTCTGTCCCTCCTTATCAGCCTGATTGATGTTTGCTCCTAGAAATAAAATAAACCACATTTTTTTTTTTGCAATCTACAAAAGGCTTACTCTGTTAATAACATAATATTACTGTACAGGCATAATCTCATAAGCATTTAAAGGGCACAGCCAAGCAGGGCATCCCCTCACAATACAACGGCTATCATTTTCACTTTTATACGAAGCCTTACAGATCAAAAAATATCTACTACTGTATCCAAAACATTCTCTAATTAGCTGTACTCAGTCACTCACTGTGCCTTTCTATAATCAGTTGTACTCAGTCACTCACTGTGCCTTTCTATAATTAGCTGTACTCAGTCACTCACTGTGCCTTTCTATAATTAGTTGTATTCAGTCACTCACTGTGCCTTTCTATAATTAGCTGTACTCAGTCACTCACTGTGCCTTTCTATAATTAGTTGTACTCAGTCACTCACTGTGCCTTTCTATAATTAGCTGTACTCAGTCACTCACTGTGCCTTTCTATAATTAGCTGTACTCAGTCACTCACTGTGCCTTTCTATAATTAGCTGTACTCAGTCACTCACTGTGCCTTTCTATAATTAGCTGTATTCAGTCACTCACTGTGCCTTTCTATAATCAGTTGTACTCAGTCACTCACTGTGCCTTTCTATAATTAGCTGTACTCAGTCACTCACTGTGCCTTTCTATAATTAGCTGTACTCAGTCACTCACTGTGCTTTCTATAATTAGTTGTACTCAGTCACTCACTGTGCTTTCTATATTTAGCTGTACTCAGTCACTCACTGTGCCTTTCTATAATTAGTTGTATTCAGTCACTCACTGTGCCTTTCTATAATTAGTTGTACTCAGTCACTCACTGTGCCTTTGACCTATCTTTACATGGTGACCACAACATTCTTATATTAATCACTGACTGTTACTGTGACCTTGACCTATAACCTTTTGATTGAGAAATCTATAAGTCTTTCTCTCATTTTCATCTGCTATCCCAAATTCCCAGTCCACAACATTATTACAGTTAATCACTGCCTGTGACCCAATACCTTTTGACCCAAAAATCAATAAAGATCTTCCTTTTCTCACCTCCTATCACAATTGTAGCAAGTATAAGGACAATATATCTGAAATAATATTCCAGATACACACATTTAACCATGCATGGGCAAGTTATTTATATTCCAAAGTAATTTTTGTGAGGGAATTAGAAGGGCAATGGTAATGCACAGAACACTATCACAAAGTTCCCAAACCCTGGTAAAATGATTGAACAGATCCCAAACCCTGGTAAAAATGAACATTATCACAAAGTTCCCAAACCCTGTTAAACAAGAGGCCCAAGGGCCTAGAATCGCTCTTCTGATAAATTGTACAACCCCACCATTTCTATTCTTAGCCTCTTAGTATTCTCAATCTTTAGTTAAATCCTAAGAATTCAAAACAAGTAGGTCAATGTGACCTACTTTTTGGTTTACACATTTTGAGAACCCAAGAAATATCAACTGACAAAGTTTGATGATTTTAAGCCAATTAGTATCTGAAATATATAAATATAGCCGTCCAATTCCAAAAGTAGGTCAAGGTGACCTACTTTTTGGTTTTGGTCGAAACCCTTCGAACATGCAAGACCCATCAACTGACAGAGTTTGATGATTGTAGGTCAATTAGTGACTGAAATATATAAATATAACTGTCAAATGCCAAAAGTAGGTCACAGTGACCTACTTTTTTGGTCGATACACTCTGAAGACTCAAGATGCATCAACTGACAAAGTTTGATGATTGTAGGTCAAATAGTGTCTGAAATATAGTAATTTAGCTGTCAAATACCAAAAGTAGGTCACGGTGACCTACTTTTTGGTCGACACATACCGAAGACTGAAGACGCATCAACTGACAAAGTTTGATGATCCTAGGTTTTACAGTGCCCAAAATATGCATCGAAAATTGAAAATGTGAAATTTGAATATCTGCAAAATTCAAAAAGTAGGTCACTGTGACCTACTTTTTTATAAATATGTTTCAAGGCCTCAAGATGCATCAACTTACAAGATTTGATGATTCTAAACCTCTCGGTATTTGAAATAACAACTTAAAATATATCTATAAATGATAAGCCATAAAATTCAGAAAGTAGGGTACGGTGACCTATTTTTCAGTTGACGCATTTCAAGGTCCCATGATCCACCAACTGACAAGTTTTGATGATCATAGGCTTCAAAGTGTCCAAGATATGCATCAAAATTAATTTCAAAATAAATACCTGCAAAATTCAAAAAGTAGGTCACCGTGACCTACTTTTGAGACAACTTGACACAAGGTCCTAAGATGCATCAACTGTCAAAATTTGATGATCCTAGTCCTTATAATGACTAAAATATCAAAGATTTAAGGAAATATAAATTTAGGTCAACTTTGAAGTGACCTTGAGACCACGCCCTTTGCCCCAGGGTAATGCCTTGAACAATTTTTAATCTACAACATATCCTCATCCTTATGTGTAAGTTTGGTGATAATCTGCCCAGTAGTTCTTGAGAAGAAGATTTTTTAGCAACCACTACTTTTGTTTGTATTTTCCTGATTATCTCCCCATGTTAAAGGGTCACATCCCTCTATTTAGTATGTATGAAAGCCCTTGGGCCAATGATACCCTGTAACAAATTTGAAAAAAATTGGCCAAGGGGTTCTTGAGTTATAGCCCTTTTTCTAAAAAGTTTACGCACACCGCACAAATGGCCATAGCATTAGCTCTTTGAGCCTTCGGCTCAGAAGAGCTAAAAAAGAACATTATTGAACAGATCCCAAACCCTGGTAAAAATGAACATTATCATAAAGTTCCCAAACCCTGGTAAAACTGAAGATTATCACAAAGTTCCAGAATCCTGGTAAAACTGAACATTATCACAAAGTTCCAAAACCCTGGTAAAAATGAACATTATCACAAAGTTCCCAAACCCTGGTAAAACTGAACATTATTGAACAGTTCCAAAATCCTGGTAAAAATAAACATTATCACAAAGTTCCCAAACCCTATTCACAGTTTCCTACCCTGATAAAATAGAACATTATACAAAGTTCAAAATTTTCTGTAACGATTGTAAATTCTAGTCTTTTTAAATTTGAAGTCTTAGTTTTTTTCACCATTTACCAGAGAAACCCAGCTTACCTGCTTCAAGCAGCATTTCTATGAGGACAGGCCGACCATGAAATGCAGCTTTGTACAAAGGGGAGCAACTGTTTCTGTCAGTCAGATTAATGTCAGCTCCAGCCTTTATCAGAATCTGAAGGGGGAAAAAATCAAACATTTTACTGCAAAGTGAAGATATAGTGAACAGTGATCAATCTCATAAATCCTGTAAAGAATACAAATTACAATTAGGGTAAACACTAAACACCGACTCCAGGACACACCCGAGGTGGAATCAGGTCCCCAAAAGGAGTAAGCATCTCCTGTCAACCGATCACACCCATCATGAGCTTTATATCTTGATCGGATAAACAGAGTAATCTGTAGTCAAAATCAGTATGTAAAGAACAGCTTAACAATGAATCTGTTAGATCTTAAAAAATGAATAACCCACATGTCTCCACATGATGAAATCACAACAATGCATGATCAACCTCTGTAATCGTGCTAATCTCCACACAATAATCAGACATCAGGGTTTGAAATTAAGAGTCACCCACTCGCCATTTGCGACTAAATTTCCGAGTGGGCGAATTAAAATTACAGTCCAAGTTGCCCACATGGCGATTAGAATATTTCAAAATAAATATTTGCTTTTCAATTCTGTCAGATCATTTCAGTTTTTTTTTCTTTAGAAAAAGTTCATGATCTGCAAAGCACTTCATAATTAACTTTTAGAATGACTTCTCTGCAAAGCAAATAAGTGTAGCGTTAAATCTAAAGCAAACTAGCATGGCACTGCACCATGCCCTTTTTGGCTGGCGCCATGCCCTTTTTAATTGCACCATGCCCCTTTTTCTCAATAAATTTAAAAAATATTTGTTACTATAAACAACTGTTCTTTATTTCACAAGGTTGATTGAAAAGTTTAAAATCAAGGCAGCAGGTATTAACTTTTAAAGAGGCTAAATGATTATTCTTTTACAATCATAGTATGACACAATAAAAGTGCCCCGAAATTGTCTTGCTGCGACGAAAAGTGCCCATTTGAACATATCATATGTGTGCCCTCTTTGGATCCTAGAGTTAACACTAAAGTGATTTTGAATTACCGACAATATGGCGATTTATAAATGGGGTCAGTGAACCATACAGACAGAAATGAGTATCAGGGTGATTACGATAAGACAAAAAGACAACGGAAGTTGCTGGAATCATGGAAGACCAACCGACTGTGGCTAGAAAACGCGGATGTAAATTATTCGTATTGTGAGTTAATACTTGATACCTCTTCTTCGGGAAAAAGGCTGGGAAATATGCTCGTCACATGCATGGGTTGTTGTGTCGTGGTCAGTTTGTCTTCCATGATTTCAAACTTCCGTTATCTTTTTTGTCTTATCGTATTCACCGTGATACTCATTTCTGTAATGCCATCATTGTCTGTTGCCGGTTGCATGTCCTATCAACCAAACAGCATAACAAAACATGAAAATACTTTTCAAATAAAAGGTGTTCTAATCAGTGGGCGACTAAATTTTGATGTGGGCCCCTATAATTGAAAGTTTCAGTAGCCCACATGGTGACCAAAGTTTTCAAGTTAGTTTCAAACCCTGGACATCTGTAACCTCCACGATTATAACACAATGATCAGACCTCTGTAATCTCCACATGATTATAACACAATGATCAGACCTCTGTAATCTCCACACGATTATAACACAATGATCAGACCTCTGTAATCTCCACACGATTATAACACAATGATCAGACCTCTGTAATCTCCACACGATTATAACACAATGAACAGACCTCTGTAATCTCCACATGATTATAACACAATGAACAGACCTCTGTAATCTCCACACAATTATAACACAATGATCAGACCTCTGTAATCTCCACATGATTTAGAGACACGGCTGCCAGCAGTGGGGTGGTGCTGTCCTTGATGCTTGGTATCAAGGGATTACTCCATGGATAATTGATGTCAGCTCCATGACTGATGCACAACTTGACCCCTTCCCTGTCATTAGCCATGACAGCAAGGTGAAGGTCACGTTCCTTCTGGGGCATTTCCAGTGACTTGAGTGTTGGCATGTCATCGTCAAAATACCTAGTTGACTTCGAGGACTTGGAGTTGCCCATTTTTCCAACACATAAAAATGGGTTCAACTTCCTGTATCCTGAAAAATCAAGGAAGACGTGTAATTTTTTTTTACCCCTTTTGTAAAAATAGAGTTCTGGAAATGTGACGGTGCAGCGGGGATGCTTAGTTTAGTTTTGTGAAATTTCTTAATTTTTCCCTGCTGCATAAAATGCCCTGTAGATCACCTCCCCCTGACAATACTAAATCTGCAGACCACAACAGTGACTACTTTATAATCCATTCTAAATGCATAATAATGAGTAAACTCAGACATGTACTAATGTGTCAATATTTAATTTTTAAATGTAGACATGCTAGTCAATATCTTAGATTTTTTCAATCCATTTTCTTTCTCATCTTGACTGTAAATGACACTTAAAGTTGGCTGCAATACACGTATCAACACTTTGCCACAAGTTACGTCCCTTAGCGGGGTCAGCCAAAGGTCAATTGGTGAAAAACCAAGTTTACCTTACCAAATGTAAGACGTTAATACAGTACTGTGAATCTTTGCTAATTATCAAGCTTTCATACAAGCTAATGGGTTGTCCCAGGGGATTATTGTAGTTCCTTGAATGCAATTGATGGAAAAATAACAAATGTCAAAATTACAGATAAGAAAATTACAAAGGCCAACATAGGGAGAAAACGATTGTTAACCAGGAGATGATGGACAAGGGATGTAACTTGCACAAAGTGTTGGTATGTGTGTAGTTGCACCAGCTGATTTACTAAATTGAGTACATACATTTAAAATGACTTTTGTATTGCTCAAAAATTTTAAAGAATATAAAAATTTCCAATCACAAGAGGCTCATGGGCCTCAACAGTCAGTATCATAGCTCATATTTGCATTTAAGCCTCAATATGAATTCTTTTGTGCACATGTTTATGATCTTTTGAAATATGTATTACAGTTCCTATTCGAGTAAAGACGAAGAAAAAATGGAAGAGTTCTGGTAGTATATTTCTTGACAGTTTGTACTACGATTGGAGATGGACAGATTACTTTATACAAAGCATTTGAGCATAAAAATTAAACATGTTAAAAGCAATAAAAAGAAAACTGTAATTTTTAACCAATGTATTTGAAGGCGTCCTAAATTATCCGAACTCTTCAGTGTTGAGAAGGTAAATATGAAATGGTGGCCATTTGCAACAGCTTCAAAGATAAGCAACTTTTTTTACTATGGGATTTACACTAGTTATGTAAAGGTAAGAAATGCATGTTTCATTGTGATCATGGTGATAGGGAGTTAATAGGATGTCTAAGGCAAAAAGTTACAGCGAACAAGAAATTCAGTTTAACCCATTTCAATCACAACAAGCGGGCAAATTTCAGGCAAGATTTCCCAAATCACTTTGTGTGACACTGGTCTGAGATTCAGAAGAGGCGTCAGTCCAAATATCCAGCCAAGATGAATTTCGCTGAGATTAATTATATTAAACCATGCATTTAGTTTTTAATTTTTAAAATATGGCCTTTTAAAGCATATTTGGCCCCGCCTAAGAGGCCATAAATTATTCTCAGTCTATGCGAAAGACATCGGACTGTCGGACCTGACCGATGTGCAGTGTCTCAGGTCCGACGCATCATTTTTTACACCGGACCGGAATGTCCGATGTCTCAGTGTCCGGTTTTGAGCTTTACTATTTTGATGCGGAGTCATTTAAATGTTTGTTATAAGTAAAAAATAGCACACAAATCCAAATACGTAAATGAATGTGATTAAAACCGCATGGACTGTCTAGAGTATTATACGGGAGGGATCCCTGGTATAGTATTACTAGTATAATAAATAAGATTCCCTTGGTTTTGCATTTTCACGTGTTTCACTTTTTTACATTAGGTTTTTCGGTCTGACAAAATTTGGTTCGGTCCGGTGTGTTCATTGATTACACAGGACCGAATGTCCTGTGTGGTCCAAAAAACTTTCGCATATACTGTATTCTCATTGGTGGTAAGGTAATAAATTTCACATTCTATATTCCTCTTGTCCTTATAGAGGTGCTTCACACCAAAAATGGTAACAATAAACAATTGGTCTTGCAGTTTTCAAGAAAAAGTTAAGAATGTAAAATTGTTAATGGACGACGAATGACAACGGACGAAGACCAACGGCAATAGGTCACCTGTCATTCTCTAACCAGAGTTCCATGCGCTCCTCGCACTACACCTCTGTCAACTGCTTTTTACAGAAATCTTGTAAAAGTTTCTTTGATCCAACATTTATGATTTGGACTAAATATTTAGTCATATTATGATATATTTTTGGTGCAATCAAATTGATGCTTACTGTAAATTGTTTAAAATCACCATTTTCTGATCATAAATTTGGAACTACTTCATAATATGCATATGAATGTAGAAAATACACGTGGTGGAGATTTAAATATAAACAAAGAATCAAAAGTAAGAAAGGCTGTAAAAATACGATAAAACTTGTAAAATAAGAGACAAACAGCTAAATGGTAAATATGCACTTATAAAAGTGTCAGTTGGCTATGAAAAGAGCCTGATGTATCACCTGTTGTCTGAACTTTTAAAGGGAAAGGAAACCGAGAATGACTGTTTATATCATGTGATTATATTATCACGTGGTTCCAAGCGTCGACAGAGGTGTATGTGAAGCTTGCGTAACGTGCCCTCTGGTGAGAGAATGGTCACCTGTAAGACTCAAGTGACTAGGGGGTGAAACGATGCATCGCGATGTGGCCGAATCGCGATGTAGTGATCTCGATTCGATGTTTGATTTATTAGGGGTCTGTTTCGGTTCGATATGGTTCTAAAATCATAGCACACATTGCTCTTGATAACACAGTTTCTGATTAGCCAATGGAATTGAAAATTGCACAATCAACATACGAGTAAACTTTGCTGTATCAAAATGGACGCATTCGAGTTGAGAAATGCACCCCCAATGTATAAATCCTGGGTATGGCGACATTTCGGCTTTAGGACAAGTGATAAGAGTGTTGCTGTATGTTAAACGGTTTTACATTATGTAGAATTTATTTGCAGAGAGCAATAAATACAATGAAACATAAAAAATCTTTGCATTTATAAAGAATTTGGTACATCCTATTGTATCGAATCGAAAATCATTGAATCGAGACTAAAGTATCGAAAATCGAATCGAATAGGTACTGTATCGTTTCACTCCTACAAGTGACCTAAAAATGTCTTAAAACTGTGTCTCTGTACTTGTATAATTATCTGTGTATCATCATGGCAGTGGGGCTGAAACAATACGCCCCCTTCACAATATGATACATATTGCAATACTTATGCCATGATTCAATACTTTCAATACGATACAATTTACAGAAGAAAGCAATAAGAACATTGAAGAAAAAATTGATTACCCAGATTCAAAATCATAATTTCAAAAGCAAAATATTTCCAAACTGCCAAACGGTAAGATGCCTGTTGGCTCTGTAGTTTAAACTGATAAAGTTCATTATCACTTTTGTCAACTTCAAGGAAAACAACAGTCTGAACATTATTCAATGCTACTTTGTCCATGCAGGTAAAAATAAATAAGTACAGGCCGAGGCTGATGTATTTTACTGAACCCGTTTGTAATAAAACATATCGAACCGAAAATCGAGGCAATGATTCGAACATTGAATATATATTAAATATATATTCGGAGAATCATTTCAGCTCTACACAACAAACCCACACCAGGTCTGCTCTGATTAATATCAGAGTCAACATCCAAAGTTTTCTGGGGGGATTTTTATATATGCCGATAGTGAAATTCCAAAAATAAAATCTTGACATTGACTCCATAGAAAATAAAAAGTGGTCATACTTCACGATATGATGAAGTCGACCATATTTTGGAATGGAAGAAAATTATTCCCAAATCCTTCTGATCTGATGTTATGGCCTGGTCTGGCTACATATTAATCATTTAACAGCTTTAATTTCCAACAAACAACCAAATGTTACCTCTGCGTGGATTTTTCACATACTCGTCTGAAGATCGTTGATTTGCCAGTGTTAAGATTTGTGAGAACTAATCCAAACACGCAAAATAAACAAAAAAGGCAGAGGATAATTAATATGCTAAAATCTCTTCTCACTTGTCTGTGCATTCCCCGGATGTAAGTCAGAAAACCGAAAAAGGACGAAACGTTATTCCGAAATACTTTTTAGCTCACCTGGATTGTACAAAAGTAACACTATAAAATAATATTTCTTGGCCAACGTTCCCTTATTATAATCTTTAAAAAATCAGAAACAAAATTCATTAAAGATTTGGATATCTAATTTCACTGACACACGAAACGACAGTCATCCGAAACAACTAAGGGTCGAACTGCTTTGAGACCGGAGTCACGTTTCTGTTGTGCCCGCCATCTTTTATTCAAAATGACAGACAACACTGGAAATGGAATATCTGGAAAAATGAAAACCAAACGCCTTCATGGTCCTTCCAAACCATACGAACGAAAGAAGTCTTTATTCGGATCGCTGACAGACACAATGAAGGT
Organism: Ostrea edulis; assembly: GCF_947568905.1. Classification (NCBI taxonomy): domain Eukaryota; kingdom Metazoa; phylum Mollusca; class Bivalvia; order Ostreida; family Ostreidae; genus Ostrea; species Ostrea edulis. The sequence continues at coordinate 68,007,412 of NC_079172.1, read as the reverse complement.
GGTCGTAACACCATCTTGGTTGAGTGATATTGTCAGAAATGTGACAAGATCCACACGATCAGAAACTGAGAAAGTTACTAATGGGGATGATGTTAATCATTTGTTAACTGATGTTCCGAACCAGAAGTCCACTTCACCAGCAATTGGTCAGTTCCCGGATAATGCAGCACAGTCCATATTGAGTACGCCATCGTGTGCTCTGACGCCACAGGTTTCGGCGTCAGGTAACGTTAGCTTTCAAGGAGTTGCTTTGGGTGAAAAGAATGAAACTACAAATGGCTATCATCCCGACTTATCATTTCACATGGAAAAACCTCTCAATATCCAGGATTCGACAGGTGTCACAGAAAATGGAGTGACCGACGAGGAATCTGAGGATTCAGTCGGACTTCCATCAGTGAGACTAAATCCGAGTATTCCGACCACAACATGGACAGCTGAATATAACTCCAGGAAGTTAAAGAAACCAGCAGTGCACAGTAATCCCAGCTTTGATTTATCATTGTTTTTATTACCGGGTGAGAAAAGGAACATTGCCGTCAGTGGAACCTCTCATCTGTCACCATATTTCAGTGGAAAAACAAGATTTGGAGGAGCTCTGTCACAGAATTCTAGATTGAGTCGCACTGCTCCAAATTTGGAATATGTACCTGTAAGACAAAAAATGAAGCCTAAGACCACAAATATCTCATCAACATCAACTGCTAAAAGAATCTTGGAGTCGCTGCAGAAAATATCAGCACCGTTAAATGTTGGACAACCAAACTTAAAGGCAAAATTTGTTCATCCAGTTAAAAATATCTCTAGGACAAAGTTCAGTACCGTGGACAAGAAAAAGGGGAGGATGGATAAAGTTCACACGAAAACAGCTGACAGTGTTTTCACATTTTCGTCCCCAGTAGAGAAAGATTGGACTTTGAATTCTGATTTGCCAAAACCGAGATTGAATTTCAACTTTAGTTCTCCTATAAATGTACACGATTCTAAAATGCCTGTCAGTCTGATGGAGAGCAGATTCAGACCTCATGATTAATCTGTATATCCTAAATAACCCAAACTTGTATTTATGAGACTGAGACTGCAGTTTGAATCATAGGGGCTTGGCAATCTTTGATTTTGAATATTGACATATACAGTTTACTGACTGTGTGCACAATGAAATAAGTTTTAGGGACAAAGTTTTGGAAAATCGGGCATCTAGATGTAAGTGATGTGTTTTGTTGAATTAGAAATTTCTTCTGTATTATTTTCTTCGAAGTTTGTTTCTGGTAACTGACACAACACCAAATTATTTTGAAGATGTCTTTCTCTGGCAATGTTTTCTTATGGGGGGGGGGGGTTCCAACATTTACTTCAGGATCTGAAATTTAATCAAACTTGTTAAAATTACAGAAAAGTTTGTATTAATTTATGGGAAAGGGGGGAGTTCTGTGAATCGGTTGTAACCATGTTATATCACTGGACCTCGTGAATAGCACACAGTGCAACTCTTATATTCATTCGAGGGGGAGCGGGTGCATCATGGTCCATATTTTCACTGTGTATTTTGTACTTGGCATACACTTATATGTCTAGTATTTTATGTTTCTACAGTATTTCATCATGTTCATAGTAAATATTGTACTGTGAGACATTCTAAGATTATTAGTTATTTTGATGTGTGGGTAACAGTATTTTTATGTATTTTGTATATTTTGTAGTTACTTTGCTGCTCATAATAAGCATGGCATATTACAGGAATGTCCATATTTTGATAAGAACAAGATATGGTTGTGTCTGTAACAGGTATGAGATATGCAGCTTGGCTAAATGTGGGAGTTTTCCCCATAATGTACTAAATGTTGGATAGTTTCATATTACCTTGTGATGTGGATACATGTATTTATGTTTATGACATCATATTTTGGCTAGATTACTCATGATCTTGAGACAAATGCAAGAAAATGAGCAAATTTAGAACAGATTTTACTCTGGAAAAAGGTTGCACTATATTTTGTAACATAAAAAGCTCTTTGTGGTAAGACATCCTCTGAACACAGTGGAATTATTGTAATTTGTGTTGTCATTTTCAACATTAGATAATTAGTTTTGCTGCAAGAGAGACTGATTTCAGCTTATTACATTTTTTATTTTTGAAATATGGACTTCTCTATCTGGTCATGACAAGTATAAGTGATTGTATAACAACTGATAAGTTTTAAAAAAAACATATATAAGTAATTTTTATTCGTAAAACATCATCCATTGTTTACTATATGCTACATGTACAAAGTTATTATTCTTTTCTTTCTTTTTTTTTTTTTTTGGTCTCAAATCATTGTATATGTGTATTGATTGTCTACTCATTGAATGATCATAATCAGAATAAAAATTTTGTGTCTTGTAATGTGATAGTATTGATGACTGGATATCGATGGTAGAGCAAAGATTTGTGATACAAAGACACAGGTTCAATCAATTCCGGATCCAGTTTGTGACATGAATGATTTAGAGAATCTTTTGGGTGTCAAAAGATTTCAATTCCCGGTCCAATCATTACAAATCGCTGTCTGTGACATGATATAGAGAATCTTTTCGGTGTCGGAGATTTCAATTCCCGGTCCAATCATTACGAATCGCTGTCTGTGACATGATATAGAGAATCTTTTAGGTGTCAGAGATTTCAATTCCCGTTCCAGTCATTATGAATCACTTCCTTTGACGAGCGATTTCAAAAATTGTTTGGGTGTCTTGAGATTTATAGGGGTAAGAAATGTAGAGCAACTGAGGATTGGTGAGACGACACATGATCTGTGAATATCGACCAGTGAAAGTTAGTAAATACATCTTTGATGGCACATAATTTCAGCATTGGATTGTAAAGCTCGTTGGTCTGAGTACCTGATTAACGTTGCAGGGCTCCTGAAGCTCGTTGGTCTTAGTACCTGATTAACATTGCAGGGCTCCTGAGTTTGCTTCCCACCCATTTTATTTTTTTTTACCATTCAATTCTTCCTAGTACTATAAAGGGTGATGCTTAGAAGTAAATAAAAAAAAGTCCAAGGTGATATATATAGTTGTGATTTAAAAAAAAAAATGGGTATTTGAATTCCTGTCATCAAGAAGGGATTATTTCAAGAATTCTTTTTAACTTTTATTAGTACTTTTGATATACATCAAATTGACATAAAGGATTTTTTGTGAACTAATTTGATTCTAATTACAAATGTTAGATAATCATTATTTTACATAATTTGTAATTGGAATCCATACAAAAATTGAATTTGGAGCATAATATGCAGGACAAACTCGTGTAATGGATTTTCTAATCTACATTTAGTATTTTGAAATGAAATTGGTCCCTAAAATTTCGAATTCCGATCGAGATGCATGGAAAACTTGTGATTTTTTATTGTGTGTCACTGAATTTTGAAACTTCACATGCAAGCACGAATAATTTAAAGTACAAATTGTCGTGCACCCATTACACTAGAAGAGATGGCGGATATTTCAAGTCTCTTTAAAACGTTTGCCCCTTCACTTTCCTCAATAAAAGCAGATCTTTTGAGGGCAAATCGTGAATGCTCACAGAGAAAGTTATTCCACAGTGCTAAATGGTTTGTATTAGAATGCATACTGCTCTTTATCCGATGATACTGATGTTGATGTATGGTTCGAATTTCCTCAACGATGTTCTTCCCGGAGTTGAACTCGTTTGAGTATTGGGTGAACTCCAGTTCGGTTAGAAGCAGAAGACTGTTGATCCATTTATTACGGTTACTTTTTATTATGTGTATGTCTGCAGGATGAATCTTGAGCTGAAGCCCGGTTTCACTGATGTTTATGTTTTCTGAATCATTCTATTTCTTCTAAAACAGGGCCGCAGAATTGCTCTACTCCATTGATGCTCCAGTAGATTATAAACAGATATTGACTGTACAAGAAAGACCGGTAAATATATTAATTGTGCCAGGACCTGAAGATTAGATTGTCAGTTGTCAGACAATTTCTGTGTACGACGGGGATTTAGAGTGAATTAATCATTAAAGATCATCATTAAGGCCAAGTAAAATTAATTAGTAGATTATCATTCAAACTTCACCAAAAAATGGGGCGGGTGGGAGGATTTTATTTTTTATTTTTCGCCATGGTATTCTTGACCTCGAAAATGCCTTCTCTCATTGAGAAAAGGCTTTATAAATCATAATTACATGTGTATTTGGGTTTCTAAAAGGCAAAGTGAAACAAAGTACGTTTACGATACCGGACTGGACATAAAAATATCCGGAAATCGTTATTTTGAAAAATAAAAAAAATCTGGGCAGGACGATTTTCGAGGGGCGGGCGGGAATGATAATCTGCTAATTAATTTTACTTGGCCTAAGTTGTAATTTTATTTATTAGCTCCCTTTTGTTCAATTTCACCAGCCAAGGGTTTTCGGTCTACTTTGCTACCCACTGGGGAGCGGAGCGGACCGATGGAAATCCTCAGTAAGCAAAGACATATTTTTTAAAAATTGTTACAGGTTTGCTAAATTTTTCTTCATTGTTAAATAAGTTTCTGACTTGGAGTTGGTTGAACTGAATACCATTTAAAAGGTAGATAATGATGAAAAATAATTACTGTCTTGTTTATAGTCATCTACCCAATTTAATTTCTTGGACTTCTGACAACAAGATATTGAATTCATTATTGAAAGAAATCATGACATCAGTATTTCTCACTGCTGAGACCACTATCATGAATCACTTGTTTGATATAATATCACACTATTGTGTAAATTCGTTAACTTTTATAGAACTACGAGAAATGTGTATTTCCAATAATATTTTTTAAAAGTATCGTGCACTATCCATTGCTTGAAATTGATAAGTAAATATTTATTCTAGAACATACAGTTTTATGGCAAACAAATTTTGCATCATCTTTCTATTGAACTCTGACAAACATTTTAAAAATAGAACGTTTGGAATCTTGTCTAGGTCAAGGTATCAATCAAGTGCAATTATTACACAACACTTTCTGAGTATGATGTACCTCTAAATCAGGGATTTTTTTAGGGTGTGTGGAGGGCTGAAATGCAGCCCCATTCCCAATGCTGAAAAGCAGGTGTTTTTCCCAAAATGATGCCTGAAAATTCCCAAATGATGGATGCTTTGATGAGAATATGCCATGAGGGGCCATCCAACCTCAGTGCCACACTGTTGCAAAAAATTTTTGATAGTTTTTTCTCTGCCAAAGACTGAAAATTAAAGCTTGTTAAGCCAGCCACATTGATAATAAAATATCAAATGGTTAACTTTTTGCTTGTTTTTCTTATTTATTTATATGAAACAAATTTCCCAATTTCAATCAAATATTGCTATTTTCCCTAACTTGAAGGCCCTGGCCCCTGGATTCAAGGGATAAAAAATCCCTGTAAATGCAATATTCTGATGTATTTTTCTTTCTACGTTATGGCTGTTATTTTATTTCATATATTTTTACAGGATTTCATTGAAGAATATGATAAATTTTGCCTGGCATCCAGTTTCTTCGATCTTAAGGAATATGACAGAGCTGCATACTTTGTTCAGGACTGTAAAAACAAGAAGTCATACTTCTTACACATGTATGGCAGATATTTAGCAGACGAAAAGAGGAAACTTGACAATGCACCTGATTCAATCGGTAAAAATCACATCAATTGGGATTAAAGATGGAGATCTTTATAAAGTCAAAGATGTCTGTTTTTTAGGGGTGGCAATCAGATCTTCCCCCAGCTTTGTATTATTGAGTATATATTCTTGTATCAAAGTGATCTTGAATTCATTTTTCTTGCAAGATGGTCATGTGGGCATCTGATTGATAGAGACATCCTAACATAGATCTTTCTGCTTTAGCTTTATGATCCCAAGAAATATTTTAAAACAATTCTTACATACTTACACAACTGGTCAGAGCAATATGAAAATGATGTGTATTTTACAATGTAAATAATTTTGATAATGATGATATGGCCCACCAATGGCCTGTTTTGTATGTTTTAGTAAGGACTTGTATCTATAGTGTTTTTTGTTTTTTTTTTGTAGAAATGTTGAAGTAAAAGTTTGTGATATTGTACTGACACTTTGAAAATATTGCAGGTCCTCCAGACAAACTCGAAAATGAACACCTCAAGACCCTTAAAACTGAGCTCGCTAAAAAGTATGCTATCAAGGAGCTGGATGGGTTCTGTATGTATCTGTAAGTAGAGATGTATTTATATCTGTAAGTAAGAAACATATTTATATGTGTAAGTAAGAGACATATTTATATCTGTAAGTAGAGACTTATTTATATCTGTAAGTAGAGA